>NC_135415.1:22758102-22858102 GCF_051991245.1 Festucalex cinctus | reverse complement strand
TGCCAGCTCAAAGTAGTTGCCAAAGAGGTTGTGAAATCAGGTTGTGTATCAGAAGATACAGCAGTCCCTGTTTGTTATTCAGATCTAACCCAGCAAGGGTGGACTCTTGCTTCAACTGAGTGAGCTTTCACAGATCCACACACCTTCCTGCAATTAGATGATTAGATGACGTCAGTGTAAGCGTCTGTAGTGACGTGTAAAACTAAACTATAGATGGGCTGCACAATTTGCAGACTTATCTGTTAAAAGCAATTTGTCAGAGGTATATTTGTGTAGTGTAAGATAATTAATCCTTGGACCGTCATGCTCAATAGTGTCTGCATACACGAATAGTGAAGCCTGTGATGTTTACCTATGAGCTTGCAGATTTAGTGAGCTGCTGGTTTTGTTTGTGTCAGTTCACCTTCATGTTAAATCAAGCGTAATTATCGGTCCATATGAGGAGGTAGAAGTTGGTAGAAGTCTGATGGCCGACCGTGTTTGACCCTTCAAATAAAGGAAAGATCTACTTGCCCATGCAGAATGAAAGGATGACTAATGCTCATCTGTCACCTGTGCCTTCAATAACCGTCATGGTAATATTGCTGATTAGCCAAGAAAAAGCTTTTGTGTCCTCCAGACAGTGTTGGGCGTAGGCTCCATTGTCACACACCACCAGCATGCATAGAATGTTGTCAAGCTGACATTTTTACTATGCCCTTTGTTTTCTCTCTGGTGGTTTATGAATACTTGCATTATTGCATACTATATTCATGCTGTATCTCAAGCATTTCATTTTATTATGAGTATGTGACACTGTCAACAGTTGTTTATCTCATATTCGTAGCAAAATAGAGAATGGAGAAACAAAATATCTGTATTGCTGCAAGATGTTCTCCATCTGTGCTCATATTGTTTGTTTGAAATAATGATTAGCATTTGTAATTCATAATTCAGTACCCCTGCCAGTGTAATAAAACATTGGAAAATGTCACTTATAGTGAATAATAATAATTACATTTGACAGTCTCGTTCATGTATTACTCGAAAGTAGGGGTTTTCAATGAAAATTCTGAGGTATCTGGTTACAAGGGGTTTCTCATGGCAAAGATCTGGGCTTCAAAATGTTTTGATTTTCATAGCTGACATTTCCATACATTCTCTCAATTAACATACAGAGATGGAGGGAACATGCTCCACACAGGAAGGCGACGGCCCAGATTTGATCCTCAAACTTTCTACAGTGCAATTTTATTTTCTGTACATCATATAAGTTTATCTACCTCTTTCACTAACATTTCCAACGACCTACAACACAAAGCTATCTTTCAAATACAGCACAAGTTCTCAGGATTTTTTTGTGTTCAAATCAAAACCATCACCACGGAGATGGCGTCAGACTGTGACCGTTCTCACATACAGTTTCCTAATAAAGTGGCCTTCCCTCACGGGTACAAACGGATTTGTCATCGCAAGAGAAGTCACTTCGTGTCTGAAGCGCTACTTGAATCTCACTACATATTGACTAATTACTCTTGTTGGTAACATCCGCTGTTTAGTTTTATAGCCCATTTTACTACCTTTTAGAAACTTCAAAATTGCTTGACTGAATAGACAATATGCTAGATCATTTTTATTGGCATTTCAAAAATGTTTAGTGTTTACACAAGCAAAAAATTTTATCGCTACCACCTTTCGTTTTTCCGATGCAAATTTGCTTTAAAGTTATTTTCTATGAAATATACTTTGCAAGAAAAAGTGTCAAATGTACTCACTGCAGTCCCTTTGTTCTCTCCAGGTACAAGCTGATTCGACGGAGAGTCATCTGGCTAATAGGCCAGTGGATCTCAGTCAAATTCAAATCGGATCTTCGTCCTTTACTCTACGAGGTCATCCTTAGTCTCATGCAGGATCCCGACTTAGTGGTAAGTCATCTTCTAAAAATCCATGCTTATTAAAGCGGTGCAATTCAATTTGGCTTGCATCCATACAATATGCATTGCTAATTCAATAGAGTTTTGCCTTTCCCCTTCAGGGTATGAAAGCAGGATGTATATTGTGTTTTATTTATTGCCTTGAGGAAAAAGCACCACACACCTATAGAAGTGCCATTCGTTTTATTTAACTACCAGCATGGCAACAATGTGATAAAATAAAAGTTTTTTTTTCTTTTCCTTTCAATGCTTCCATCATGTGCAATGGACAATGCTCTCTCCTGACAGAAAACATACAGCAATGTGTCTAGCTCCATCCATACAAGCCAACTACAATTTACCACAAATAGTTCACAAATAAAAGTATACTAATGACGAAACAACATATTGTGCCGAAGTGAACTGAACCATCTAGTTGTCAGTTTTTATTTTGCACTTCAATTCATTTATTACAAAGGAGTCCTATATCAGTGATTTGTTTGTGTTTTATTATTATTATTGTTGAGTGACTGTTCTGCCTTTTATCAGAAATAAATGAGAGGTCTTTCTTTTAAGTGAGATGTTATTGTTTTGATAGAAATTTAATGTATTAAAAGTACTAGTGGTATTGGTTTTCATTGGGTTTGGCTGTAATTCTTGCCTTGCCCTTAGTAATACTCAACAATGTTTGCCTTTGAGAACACACACTTTATACAGTTTTGTTAGCATTCAAGAGAACTGGCACCTTGGGAAAAACAAATCCTTAAGAAAGCTACATCACTCGAGATGATTTTTCTCTGGAATTTTCCATGCTAATTCTATTACAGAGGCAGGGCATTTTTTTCAACATAAGTCGTCTTCATTCAATGAATCTATTACCTCATATGCTGCTCACTCGATTGAGTCATATGCATCAAGTGAAATCGAGATAATATCCACTTCTCATGCAACGTTGAGCTGGGTCTTGCATGTAAATGCCTTTTTTAATTATCTCTCAAGGTTTGTGTTATGATGTAAGCATTACACGTGTCTTCATGGTCACTGCAATAACATTCATATGAAGATTCTACTAATTAAGGGAAAATAAGGTGCAGCGCTCACAAATCACATGCTCTCATTAATAGTGACGTGAGGGAAGGAGCTGGGTGAAAACTAAAATATGCATTTTTTATTCCTTTCTTGGACGTGTGATGCCTGTACTTTTTATAGTGTTTAATTAAATACCTTGATTTAGTGTTTTTTTTTATTATTAATTAATAGGCAGGTGGGCACTGTTGGAAGTTTTCCTTACCTTTTTTGGGGAATTAGGAACACTGGGGTCTATTACTTCTCACGCAGTTGAAGAGAGACTGACTTTGCCGCTAACATGAATAATAATAAGATTTGAACGCAACAATGCATGGACCCTTTACACACTTTACTTTGTAGTCAGCACACAGAGATAACATTCTATGGCTGTACTCTTGAGGGCTCCTACACATTCAAAGCGAAATGGAAAACTATTGCGTCTTTTTGGGCATGGCTTTACGAGACTTTTCAATATAATAAAAGATATTGAATTTTCTTAAAATTCTGGGAAACATCTTTAGTGTCAAAATGGTCAAGCCTGTTTGCGTATGAAGTAGCCGCAAATAAGGTGATTTGTTGACAGTGACGACAAAGCAATTTCAAAGGGGCCCTAAATGTGAAATATGATGTTGCATAAATGAGAATCAATGCATATGTATCCCTTGAAGTCGGCTTCAGAATCCATTCGCCTTATAGTGAAGACATGGGAGAGTTCAGCTGTGCTCTGTCAGAGCAATAGCAAAGAAATGTAAATATAACATAACACAACACCAACTCTGTTCTCTAATGACGGCGTCCTCCTGCTGCGTCTAGGTTATGCATACATTTTATGTAAATGCTAAAGAGGATCTAGGTGTCAAGTTTTTTTTCCCCCCCAAAGCTGTTTGCATTTGCTGTGGGAGGCATTGATTTACTTTGAATTTGTGGCTAAGAATGCTTTGAAAACGTAAAGCCCTGGCGATATAGGGAAACAGTTAATTACTTTGCCTCATCTGTAGGGGGGCTTTGAAGATGTTCAAATATTGATGTACTCTCTATGGACCTGCGATGGAATGCAGAAGATATGTAATTGAGGAACAACAAATTGAAGTGGATTACTAACTTGATTAAGGAAATGTAATGAATAATTTTAACTTCTATTGCGATGTGCAGTGCCATAGCCTAATAGCTCATACACACGTTTCTTTTGCATTTTTAATAATTCTGTTTGCCCCCAAACTGCGTATTTGTGGTCCCACATTAAATTTTACCAGTCTGTTGGTATTTATGGGGATTTAATCAGTTTTATGTTAAACATGTAAAGGTAAGTCATTTTCCCCAACAAAATTATTGCTCTTCTTGTAGTTATAGTAGTATAGTTTAGCTGTGCAGTATACTTAAAAAAGAAAAACAAAAGTCTACATTGTCATATTGTAAGATATATTTTCTGCCCCAAGTTGAAACTTTTCTGTCTGATTCAGTGAGCTTTGCCAAACTAATTTTCTCCTCATTTAAACTTTATAACCAATGCATTTTTCCGCCACACAGTTTGAGAATGATTATTAATGTTACAGCAATTTTTCAGTTAGGTGCTCAGGCAGATTGCTTTCCGTGTGTCCAAATTGCATCAAGTTGTCTTCCGCACTTTGCACACTAATTGAAATGTAATTTATTTCATATACTTTTGTGCTGGCAAATGACGGGTCTAATGCATCCAATATGGCCATTTGTACTTATATTATGCTTCCTAAGTGTGTAACGTTGATATTGATGGTGTCGTAGCAGTTGTTTGGGTAATTCTCTTAGACCGTGTCGATTTGGAAACGAGTTGGCATGTATTTGTACATAGTTGTTTTTTTTTTTTTCTTCAGAAATTGATTAATAACCATAACCACACACTAGTGTTGCTCACACAATGTGTTATCCAAATTGAATAAAATACAGTGGGTGTTTCACAGCGAAAGATGTGCTCATATACACTCCCTAAAAGCTCATTCCGAACCTTGTAAAACCCTTACATTGATCTTGATAACATTTGTTGTAAAAAAAGAAAAGGAAAAAGAAAAAAACTGCCGACTCATATTCTAGCCCGGGCGACCGCGCTGGTTGAGGATAAGGGCTGCAAAGCACTGACTATAATGGACTTTTTAAGTCTCCCACCAATTTCTTCACTCGTTTGCTTTTCTTAATTCCTCTCTTCCATCTGCTTGCTCTTCCCCCGGGCGTCATTACCACCTCCATCACTCTGATACGGCAAGATTGCACCCTTTGGATATGGAAGTGCATTGTGGCGTGACTTTGGAAAGCAGAAGATACATCTAACCAGAGATATTTACATAGCTTTTACGATACTTGGATCTTGTCTTTATGTTCTTCTTTTTTTTTCTTGCAGCTATATAAAGCTTCTTTTATGTGCAAGAAAGCTTTCCTCTATATCACATCTCTAAAAGGTGCTGTAACTATAAACGTGCTTTCTTGGTATAACGCAAAACCTGTAAAGGAGTAGTTTAGGATTGAGATGAGGAAATACAAGTACTTTTTTTTCTCTTTTTTTCTATTACAGAAACAAAATGCCATCATTTTTAATGTTGAGTACTCTCATAACTTGATTTTTAATGCAGTTGAAAGTGTTTGGATTTGACCTTGGTAGAGGTCTAATAACCCCCCCGGTCCTGTCAACTTAGCTAATAGATTGCTGTGACATTTGCTTCCCAGCCAATTAATGTGATGAAAACTTTTCATCTACTTGCTACAATTTTTACACCTTATTCAATGTCAAGCATATTTGGTGAGTCCATTATTTGTGCATTATTAGCCTGTTAACATTTAGCATCTGGGGATGTTGTGCCATTTCAGGGACTGTGCATGTAGCAACTTATCATAACTGACCAAATATTGCACTTATTAAAAAATAAAGTGGATTTTTTTTTCATGTGCTTTTTGTGATGTATTTTCTCCACAGGTGCGGATTGAGACAGCTACAACTCTGAAGCTCAATATCCTTTCAATTCTTACTTCCCAATCTGATGAGTGAGTGACTATCAGTAATTTTCAAAGTGTGATAAAAGTACCACTATTTGTATGTTGCCACCCACTTTTCGTATGCTTAAACTGTACCTCCGAAGGAACATTTTGAGGTATTGATGGGGAAACGGAGCATATATTGTAAAGTTCACTAAATATCTGGTGTTCCCATCTTTTTGTCTATTCTTGTATTTGCCAAAATAATCTCTTGTTAATTTTAATACTCGTCGACATGTTTGTGGCAGATGTGACAATCACCATGTTGCGACACCAGATCTCTTGCCTATGAATTTAAGTCTGTCATCCAGACTCAATTAATGTTTATTATTATTTATTTAAACGGGAAGGATATATTATACTGCTTTAATTTTATTCCCCCTTAACTCACCCCTACCCGTTGATGACTTTGAGTTCCGGACAGAGCAGTTCCTCCCTGTGAGTACTTGTTTTGCTTCTTCAAGGGTTGTTTAAATTGTGAAAATATTCACAGTGACTCTTTACCACTCTGCACAGTACTTGGAATCCATCTTTGGGCTGCTCTTCCAGCTGTTACAGCAGGTGACAGAGTGTGACACCAAAATGCAGGTGCTCCATGTCATCTCCTGCGTTATTGAAAGAGTCAACACACAGGTATGGTTTTGGGAGATTCAGAAGTATGTTTAGTTTGCTGCAAAATTGCTTAAAATGACCTAGAATTTATCATTTATTTCAAGCAACGAGAAATGTTTTTGATGTAGACCCAGTGGTGCAGTCTGTTGCTGCTTGGAGGAAACATCACTCAAAGTAATCACCCAGGGGGTCTTCCCACAAAGGATGTCAATGATTTGTCATCCAAGTGTTAACACAAATGACTTCAACCGCAAGTCTTTAGGCGGCTCTTGCATCCATGTCATTTCTCACTTAACGCTGTGGCTCAGATCCCTTTTGCACCACAGTGGTTTCATTCAAAGCCATACCAAAATGATTATATATTTTTGCATTCCATAAGTTGCCCTCATCCACGTCCGCCAAATCTAGAAAAAAAAAAGAAGCTGACCCTCGTAATGACCTCCCCAGGCTCTTTTCAGATCCACTTTAAGCACCTTGCATTAAACGATGCCTTGACTTCAATCTGTCACAGAAATGGCTTTCATCCGTGTGAACTGTCAGTCTGGTTAAGTCTTCCCCCAGTCCCCGACCCTGACTAAACCTCCAGAGTCAGCGCGAGTCTTATTAACATTCTAACCCTGCCAGTAAGGGATTTTGGTCCCACAAAAAACTGTTAGGAGATTGAGGAAAAATAACACAAAGAGTGTAGAAGATGATGACAAAAAATGATGGTGCAAAAAACAAAAAAAAACAAAACAAAAAAACTGTGTTTTTGTTCTTGTATGAAGGGTTTCTTTGCAGCCGTGATATCTTTATCATTGGCTCTATATTCCATGTCTCTTACTGTCTATTTTTGATACATTCCAGCTCCTTTCAAAGTTGTGTCATCAAGCAAAAGATCCCAGTGTGGGTTATGTAGTCTGGTCACAAAACCATCACAGGGAACATGAACGTCTAATGCATGTCACCACCAGAAAAAAATAAATGTTTTAATGCTCTCCAGGCATTTTTTGTGGTAAAATACTCCAGTTAGCCTCTGGCTTTGGAATAGCATATTACGTTATCAGCGATGCACAGTGAGGATGGCATAGCGGGCTGCATGTGTATTGCGTTGTCATAATGAGAGCACTTTACACTTCAGCTCACCCTTGAATGTGTCCGCTGTTTGAACCACAATAAACCACAACTTGGATGCTTCATATTAACACTGTCAAGGACATGTTGGTAATCATCTACTGTAGGATTAAGGTGCTTTTTGACTAGCTGCATTAAACTACATATTTTTCCCCAGTTCCATATCAGTGGCTTTGTGAATATTAGTTAAAATGATTGTCCCTGTGTTTGACAGGTGACCAGTTCAGGGTGTAAAGTTAGCTGGGATAGATTGGATGGTATTATACTTTGCTGAGGGGGCAGCAATAGTCACAACAGTCTTGTCTATGCTCCCAATAGTACAGTGTAACCATCAAAATTGAACACTCCATTCTGTGATGTTGGTTGACTTCCAACTTGTTCTGAAATAGAGGGAAATATTGTTAATTAATTATTTTTCCAAGCTCAAACTGCGGCCATCATCACAGTTCATACAAGTGTAAATAAAAGTTAAGCCTCTGAAAGTAACGCTACTCACCTTTTAATACAAAGGAACAGGAAGAACTTTTCTTCATGCTCATCATTAACTATAATTTATTTTTTTTAACTACAATAACCTACTGCAATTAGCTTACACTATGCAATATATATATATTTTTTTCCTGTTTTAGATCCGACCATATGTAGGCTGTCTGGTGCAGTACTTGCCCCTGCTTTGGAAGCAATCTGAAGAACACAACATGCTGCGATGTGCCATACTCACCACTCTTGTTCACCTTGTGCAGGTAGGACACCTTGCAAATTGAGAGTCCTTGTGCTTCATACGTTCTCATATCTTACCAGTGCTTGTGCTTTGAAGTACAATATTTTCATTCTATTGCAGTCCCTTCAAAACAACTGAAGGGACACGGTACTTTCTCCTAATGAACAGATTAACATCAGTCAGCTTGACAATGCTCTTTGCTGCAAAACAACATCTTATTTGTTACTCAACTCTATCGTCAAATGTAATGTATAAGTCGCAGAGGGGCATGAACTGAAGATAATGGCATGTTTACACCCAATTATTGTCTTGCCACTTTACCTAAAAAAAGTATTGTTGCCATTTTCAAAACAGTTTTTTTAATGAACCTCTAACCTAAAAGAGATTTCAGTTACCAACTTGTACACAGACACACATTCGTACACGCTCTATTCGAACATGGCTTAATGAGATGAAAAATCCTCATTAACTTAAAACCATGTTCAAGCGTCAAACCTTAAGTGGTGCAGAGTAAAGCGTAAGCAACACAGTGCTTTTCAAATAACACAGGCTTAGTCAATTTAGCACTTTTCAGCGACGGGCTGTATTTTGAGGAATGTCAGGAAGACATAGTAATGATGTTTCAGTATTGGTGTTGTAGCGTATTGGAAAGAACATTGCATTCATTTTCTGAGACATTTGGCACATGTCCACTCCACACAACACCTGTGTGAGGCAATTTTATGTTCTCCAACCCAACTGAACCCTTGCGAAATGTGGAGGGTTCTGCCACTAGTTATTTTATGAGAGGCCGGTTGTCGGCCTTAATGTTTGGTGCGATTCAAAATTTGGATCGCAGGTGAACAGCGATGCAACGTGTCACATGTCATATCACATGAGTTTTCACAATAAAACTAGGCTTCCTTGTATGATGTGAGATGCAGTCAGCCGCTGCCAAGCCATACAAATACAGAATACAGTATGTATAAAATGTGTTTCTGCCTATATTTTTCATTTCATATGTACAGCATGTGTGAGTGTGAATGATTGTTTGTCAATACAGTATGTGCCCTGTGATTGATTTGCAACCAGTCCAGGATGTACCCTGACTCTCACCCAAAAGTCAGGGCGGATTGGCTCCAGTTCACCATAACGAAAATAATGGCTTTAGAAAATGGATGGAAGTATTAGACGGCATTAGACTTTGAAGCATTAACCTCATCGTCTTTAAATAATGCTTGATTCAATTATTGGCTTGTTTTGACATTGTTTCGTTTCCCTCCTAAGGGATAATACCATTGTTCCCTATACACCCGTATCACTTGAAATGCCATTAAATGTGCATGACCAGTAAATAGTCAGTAAACTACAGCTTTAATTTACACCCAAACCTTTTCTTGACCAATTGAAGTAAATCGACTTGCAGGACTTTCAGATTGGATACTATAAAATACACATTGTTTCCAAAAGCAATCATTGTGTCTTAGCGCATATAGTTTGGTAGAGTTAAGTCAATGGATTCTCCGTGGAACCAAGATATACTGTGTTATTTAGTCGGAGCAATGCATGTACAAATCCCTACCCTGAAAAAATTTGTTTTGCTTCACTCTTCTTAGCTATTCTGCAAAGAACAACCCATAATGAAACTATGTTTCTTAAACTCTTCAACTTGCATTGATCTCTTGTATCTTTATTTTTTCTCTCTGCAGGGCCTTGGTGCAGAGAGCAAGAACCTATATCCCTTCCTTCTCCCTGTCATCCAGCTAAGCACAGATGTTTCCCAGCCACCTCATGTGTATTTGCTGGAGGATGGGTTGGAACTTTGGTACGATCCCTAACTGTGTCTTTTGTGGTCCACTGCAATCCATTCTGTGTAAAAACTATTTAATTTAAGATTAATTTTATTTGGAATAATTAGTTTCTGTGGTCAAACCAATGCAATTTTAAACCTTCCTTAACTGGTAGCATTGATTGTCTTACAAGTATTAGTAGAAGTTAACCATTAAAATATGAGCTTATTACGAAGCAATAAAACTTTAATCATGAACGTGGAGGGTTTATAAACTGAATAAGTCTTATTTTACGGTAAGTGTCACCAAATAGTAATGTAAAACATTAAAACCAAACCCACACAGCAAAAGTAGGGTATTGTATATCCTGTACCTTTTTGACATATTGAATTTTAAACATAAACACATAACAATATAGCTAGCATGAGAAGCTAACAGTCTACATCATCTCATCCCACAGTGTTCCTTGTCAAACAGGTGCACTCAAATACAGTCACAAGATATAAATTGTAATTTCCAAACAAAAAGTTGGTCGATAAATGCTCCGGTAACGGTGGAAAAAAGGAATTAGAAACCTTCCAAAATAACCAGTAACAGATCTATACTTGTCTTAACAGAATCAAATTATTCTTAATAAGCTTTAAGTAGCTTAAGGGGTGTCTCTTGCACATGTAAATGTAAACTCAGACTGCCTTCATGACAAATGCCAGTTGTGGTATTTCAACATAAAGTGCATAAATTGAATTGAACTTAAAAAATATATTGAGATTTTTGCTGACCATCATGTCCTACTATCATGTCACACTTGGATAACAGGACACTGCTCTTATGTCACTGTAACGTCCTTTGAATATTCCTTTTTCCCCAGCCATCGTTTCATTTTCAGAAATAAATATAGTCAGGTGAAACACTTTACGAGCAAGTGTTCTTTGGATCAATTCTTTGAAATAATAATGAGGCATTATGCTGACGTCACACATTGCTGACGTCCTGATGTGACATTTAAAGCTTGGAATTTTTGCTTGACCACAGCCAGATCACTTCCCACTTTGTGTTAGTCCATCTCAGATCAGTCAGAGAAGCTGACAGCATTTTTGGGTGTTGTTCACAAATGGCTTACACTTGTCACGTTAACTTGACGTTTTTTTTTTTTTAAGTTGTCTTTATTACATGTGGCTTTAGAGAATACCTGCAAATAAGCATTCAGTTTAAACATAAAATATGCTGTCTTTGAGTTTGTAGTGTATTCAATTGAGTATAAGTTGAAATGGATTTGCAAGTCATAGTTTTACATTTTTTTATTTTCTTTACATTTTACACAATGTCCCAACTCCAATGTGAATGGGGTTTGAAAATGTACAGGGCTGAAATGATACACAAGGGTTGAGAAATGTATGTCGTCATGTTTTAATTTTGCTTATTTTCATGCAGTCAGGCATGGATGGACTTGTGGCTACAGGGTGTGGTGCATGGTCTATCTTCTCAGTTAATGTTTTGGATCAATTTGAAACACACTTTCATGTAAACATTTTGTTGCACCTGCGAAAGGTTTTTGGATGAGTGGTGGGGAATTTTTGCAGGTGTTGCCTTTTTTGTTGCCCTCCTATCATCTCTTGTCTTTTTAACTCTTGTCCTTAATCTCCCTCTATTTTGTGTTGCCGCCGGGTACTGCAGGATTAGCGTGATGTAAGAGCTTGTGGCGAAACAGCTTCCCTGTTTCCATCCTGTTCTTTTATCTTCTCCGATAAACAGTCCCGCTCAAAATATCCATTTGCTTTGTTTACACTTAGTTTGTCATCCAATTCGGCTTTTATCTTCTGTCAGTTTGCTCTCTTGATTCATATCAGTTACTTGTGATGTACAAGATCAAATCTTTCTGCGGAAATTCTCATACATTTTGTGCAAAAGCCACGTGCATTTGACAAGGGTGTTGAAGGCAGTCTGTTTGTTTTTTTTTAGTTTGAAAGGTTTGTGAATTTTGAGAGTTTTAATGAAAGAATTATCTTCTCTTCCCTCGGCCTGTCCCTCCCTTCATGCAGGTACGTGACTTTGGAGAACAGTCCGGCCATCACCCCAGAGCTGCTCAGAATTTTCCAGAACATGTCAGCTCTACTGGGTGAGCCCTCTGAGATTTGTTTCTGCTCCTTTAGTTTAGATAATTTCACACCCCTATCAAACAACATCACGGCATACTTGATTCCAGCATTCATACAGTACGTGTGTTGGATCCTATACCAACAAAATGCTTCATGCATATATGCAAACACTCTTACAGGATGACAAATGTTTCTGTCAGCATGTCATGAGCTGGCAAGGCATAGATATGTCAAGGTCAAATATGAGAGATGTCGCCAAGAGCTGGAAAAATGCACAGCCTGACCAGCTCGTATTTAGAAAAAATAACTTCCTCCTGATGCTGTATTGTATCACTCAGGGGGAGATTTCACATTTGACTGTGCTATTGTCTGTAGCACAAAAGACACCACAAAGGACCAATTCACACACTTTTAAGGGAGCAATGAGTGATAAGGCAGATCAACAGTGTAAAATAATTTCTCATATAGTAGCTGGGGCCATTTAGTTACAAATTGTCAGGTCAGTATTAAACTATTACTTTTAATTTGTGTAAATACAGTATATATTTTATAATAAGTAATAAAGTGTTGGCCATCCATCCATTTTCTATAGGGTCTTGTAGGTGTGAAGCAGGATATACCTAGACCTGTTGCAAGCCAATCAATCACATTGTACTTTTTGACAAATAGCCTTTCACACTTACATTGACACCTATGAACAATTTAAAGTCTTCAATGAACTGAACATTCATGTTTTTGAATGTGGAAGGAAGCAAGAGTACTCTGAGATTAACAACGCAAGCATGGGGAGCACAAGCTAACTTTGCACTTGGACAGAGCTGAGATTTTAACTCAGAATCTCAGAATTGTGAGGCAGATGTACGAATCACTCGGTACGCTGTTGTAACATTATGTATTTTGACAATTTACAAAATCACAAAAATAAATAAAACTTAAAAAAAAAAAAACATTTGAAAATGATGGCAATTGGTATTATAATGAATACTAATACTAAATAAGCACTACGGTGCCCGAGACCACAAATTGCAAGCCTACCACCAATTACTACGTTCATATTGTCTCCTACGAGTATCTGTAGCAGAACGATGGCAGCGAAACTTAGCCTTCTGTTGGTGAGACGCGGCCAGTGTAATATAATTAGCGATTACTCAACCTACGGGTTAGTGGACCTCTTGCCTCTGATCGGATGAGTGGACCTCTTGCCAATTTAGTTGGGGACCCCTGACATAGATGTTCACAGAATGAAGACAGAAAATTGGTGAAATCATGTGACGATCCCTGGTGTTATTACATCACACTTTGGTAGCCTGTTAATGATCTTGCTGTTGGTTACGCCAAGCTCAGTAGGCAGGCCAGTAACTGGTGGTAGATGGAAAGGAACTGTGTGATTGAGTACCGGGACCCTGTATTTTTCCACACTTTCTAGATGTGTGTGGTGAGGAACCGTATTGATTTGGTGATTCTGCTGCTCACTGAATGAGACGGACTAATATGAACACTGGTTCAGACTTATTGGCTTACTCGAGCGTTTGATCATTCGCAGCATGGATTGGAATCAATTAGATTTAAGAGCAGGCAGGACCAGCCATAGTTATTCATCTTCCACTCTCCAGCTGTAATGGGAAACTTGTTGTTTGTGGGCCATACGTGGTAAAAGCATTAGGATACAGTTTTCTTAGGGCTTCTAAAACAAAATCGAGCCTTGACCAGGAAGAAAAAATGACTTTAAACATTTAGCCCCCAAATGCTCATTCAGCATTTGTAGTAAACACTGCATCAGTATTACATCACATTTATTCAATAGATTGAGTGTGACACTCAGAGGACCTCATCATCTTCACCAAAACGAGATGGCGCGCTATTCTTTTTTTTTTTCTAATGAGATTGGTTTCCTGTTGTTCTGTACCCATGGCCTCCTTAATCAAGACCGAGCGTCATGGAAAAAATATCGTGACCTGAATTTGTCAACTATTATTACCGTCGGCTGAGTTTACTATGGAGACTTGTCACATTTCTCTCTTTTCTATCATTATGTGAATTGATGCTCCCCTCGGATTTCACTTTTTGACAAATGAAAAGGTGACAATACTTGTTGAGTAGTAACAAAATGCTACACAAATGCATGTGCAAAATTGATCCTATTTGAATATTTCCAGTACTTAAGATCCTGTAGATGGGTTTAGATATTCTCTATTGTTCCCCGGTGGGGAAATTCAGTCAGTTTTTAAGAAAAATAGACCTTTTTATAAACATAAGCAGTCGGTGACATTGAAGCATTCCTACTGTACATCCTGCATCTATGCTCCTGTAACATTACTATACAGAAGGTCCAGAGTTTTTAACCCTTTTGTTGATCAGTGTGAGGGTGTCAGTGTGTTGAAATTGTGATATCGCAAATCACAGCTGTAACCGCCTTGTGTCCGTTTTGTTGACCTGTAACCTCACATTGCCGATATTATTCATTGGAAGGAAAATTTTCAATCTCTTGTTGTATTCAGTCTTCTCTCACCTAACTTTATTTTAGCACCGGCGCTTTTCCCACTCCAAGTCTCTTTTAGTATTCATTCTTTACTGAGGGGACGTCGGATGCCAGCTCCATTTTGGAGGCAAAAGTATTGACAGCCTTTGCCCTGAACTTTACTTCTTGCATGGAAAAAGCTTTTTTTTTATTTTTTTAAATAAGGAAGACACATTAACACATTTAAAGCTCCCTAATTGCCGTGAATGCGCTTGCAAGGGCAAATCTCAAGTTGCGCTAATGAAAGATAATAGCTCAGAATGGTGGCAGCAGGTCAAGACAAATTAGCAGACATATTTAATAAAGAAAAACTTTGTCATTTTAAGCAGTCGACAATATGTAGGGCATTATTTTGAGAAGACAATTTTAAGCATGCATTTCCACATAAATCCATATAAAATGGAGGAAATTAACTTCCCCCCCCTTTTTTTGGTCAAACTAGTCAGTTATCACATTTGGCTCCTTTTTATCTCAGCATCCGGCGGTTCATTTATTTTTGCCCATGGAGAGCAGTGCAGAGATGTGGGCCATAGAAAGCGTCTGGCTGGGATTGGTGTTGCAGCTTGCCAGGTATGTGGCCTGGCCTGCCTGATAAAAGAGCCCCCGCTCCATCACCGCTAAACTGGAGCAACAAATTCCCTAATTAGAATGTCAAGAGCCTTGCCTTGGCCTGACTCAACGAGCACTTTTCTCTGTGTAATACTGCCACCTCGCCCCCCAAGTAGGACACATTTCAGCCGCGTGTGGAGCACAAGGAGACAAGGAGACGCATAAACAGCAGCAGGTTTTTTTTTTGTTGTTGTCTGCATTGCACTGACAGCTCAAGTGTTCATTAATCTAAAAGCTGTTTTATTTAATGCCTCACTATATTTGTATGTGAGGGGTAATAGAATGCACTGCATTGAAAGAAATTAAGGTAGTGAATTCTGACAAAAGCAGCCCGCTGCTCCCGGGTTTGTAATTGCAATACTCACAAAGCAACTGGAGCACATCGTTAAAGCTTTGAATTGTAATTGCTTTTGTTGTCTATTACGCTTGCAACTAAGGTAAGGTAGATGCCCTTTTCAATTCGAAATGAAAAGATTTTCTCGCAAAACAGAATTTAGTACCTGTGCATGCCCTTTCGTGCTGCGTGAACACATACCCTTAAGAGCTCGTTACACTTCTGCGTCAGGCTACAGCGGAGACCTTACGGCGGAGCACCGCTCGTGCGTTTGCCTTCATACTTGTACGCAATACACATCACAATACCCATCAGGTTTTGCTGCAGTTTCACTCCAAGTCGGGGTGTCGCTACGGCTGCTATTGGCTAGGACACCACAGGGTGGAGATTCCTCTGCATTTTATGACCAATTCAGGAAGTCGTTTTTCGTTTCAGGAACAAGAAACAAAGTCGGGGGGAGAGTTGGCTCATCACCATGGCAATTATTTATTTCCAATTTGCAACGGTGTCGGCCGTAAATTTGGCAAACACAACGGCCCCGTAGCGAACAGGTTTTTTTTTTTTGTTTGTTTGTTTTTCCCCTCTCGTCAAATAGTGATAGACCGATATGGTTTTTTCAAGGCCGATACCGATACAGATTATTTGTAGTCAAGTCGGCCGATAACCGATATTTCAAGCCGATATTCATTTGCAGTAAAATGGGGAGGGGGGGAATTCTTTCAAACTATATATAATTTCTCACTGAGTAACAAATTCATGTGAATGTAGCTCATTTGGGGTTTTTGTTAGGGTTCGTAAAAATGTTTCAAAAAGATTTTCGCGGTGAAAAATTGTGTGAATATGTTCCAAATGTGTTTACGACAAATAAAAACTGACTGCGAACATCTTACAAATCCTGATGAAAACCCCAAATTCGCTACGTTCGCAAGTATCCCCTGCTCAGTGAGCTTTATCGGCCTTCAGATTCAAAACATGGCCGATTCCGATATTTGTCAAAATGCCAAATATCGGCGCCGATAATCGGCCGTGGCCGATTATCGGTCTATCCCTATCGTCAAACACACGCACACATATCCACATGTACAATCGTGGTCTTCTGGGTGGGAAGTAGATTTGCACCGCCTGTGCTGACAAACACAGTTGGCTTCACGGAAACTATCCGGGGTGGGGGTGGGGCTGAGAAAGAAAAAGAAAAAGAAAAAAGCTGAGTACGCCATCGAACGGACCAATCACAAGCGATGTTACAACCCACCATCTACGACGTTCAAAATTTGAAGATGTGTGCGCATCACTCGGCCATGAGCGACGCAGTACTTGATTTTAATGACTGTCGTCAATTACGTGATGTACGCCGGTCATTAACGCAAGAGCAAATGCAGAAGTATAAACCAGGCTTTATGCTGCTACAAAAGCTAGTTTATTGGCAGTTTGTAACAGTGAAACTTCATACACTAGGACCATTTATTTATAAAGATTTATAATGTACTACATCTGTAAGGTGCTAGGAAGCAAAATGTATTGTACATGTCCTTAGTGTTTGAATAAGACCTTGAAACCTATGCATTTATTGCATGCATTATCGGTATTTTCTGTAAAACTGAATCACTGTTTTCCAAATTTGTTTGGAGAAACATAACCCATGGAGGAAAAAAGAAATTTGCAAAAACAAGGCACCTACCTGATTGTTATATTTGCGTCATTGTAATGTCTTGTGGAATGGCTGTGTGGAAAATGAAAGCAGATTTGTTTGCAATATTCAGACAGCGTGCTATTTTGTCAAGCTGTTTGTATTCATTCATGGGCACCTGGGGTTCCCTGGCTTCATTTGCACTAGCAAGTGGCAGAAGATAAAAATCTTATCAAGTCCAAGCTCCATTGTTCTGAGATATATGACCGTACTTAAATGAGAATTCATTGTTCCCCGTTTTTATGTGAATATCTGCTTAAATTGACAATTCTTCATGCCATGATTGCTCTATAGGGACATAGCTCATCAGTAGTAGCCCTTGGTGTATTAATGGTCGCAAAGGACATACAAATAAGCTATCAACAGTCAGTAGGGATATTTTCTTTTTGAAATAATTATATTTTTAAAGGGGTTGAATAAAGTTGGCCTGCATTGAGACTGACTCAACAGTGCCTCTGCTTGCGCTTGAATTGATTTCATCAGCAATCTTTTCCATACTTCGTAACAAAGTCAAAGTCATCAGTAGTAGTATTTTTCCTAACGTCAAGTCTTGTCATCAAGCTTTTACTTTTGGCTGAAAAAGGGCATATGTAATCATTAAATCTATTACATTGTAAGTTAACACTGCCCTAGTAGTTAGGTGTACAGTATACTTTACAGTTCTGAGGTTCTATGTTTGAATAGCAGCTCTTGCCTACCTGTGTATTCCTCCCCCCAACCCCTGCTTGTGTGGCTTTTGTCCACCAGGTGCTCCGAATTTCTCCCAGGTTTCAAAAATATACGCCGGTTGTTTTTGAGGGGGAGAAAAGAGCATGAAAGATTTGGTTGAATTACCTCAACATTTACTATTTGTGTAATTACTTATAAACCCTGCAAATGTAATTTTTTATGGGCATTTGATTTTGTGTTTTCTAATGATAAACTTATGAAATACTTCTGAATAATGCACATGAGAACCGTCTTTGGCTTAGCATGCAAATGAATTCCTACACCAAGTTATTACTAGACTTTAGCTTACTTTACAATACCATATTTCCTTAATACTGCACTCCAGTTTAATAGACATCGAGTTATGTTTTGCCCTCAAGAAAAAAAAAAAAAAGACAGCAGGTGCTAAATTGCTTAAGTTAGTAGGCCATATTGTTAACACACTACCATTAAAGAGGTAGTGCATTGGTTACGAACGAACACAATAGCATCTAAAAATGAGCAAGTCTGGAGTCCTAAACCCTCACCCCCACCCACCACCCCCAACCCGCAATTAGCATTCCACTTGCCTTTGTGGTTCCTGCCACAACTCCACACCCATGTTTATAATACGGGTAGCTAAGCACATTAAGAAGTAGAAAGTACACATTTTTAGTTCATATAATCCACAATCATTTTATTATTAAACTGTGTTTGTACAATATGTTTAGCCACTATATGAAGAAATATGATGATCTAATGTTGTGGTAACCTATGACTATTTATTATATGACCGAGGTGAATTTATAAATCAAGTAATGTATCGTGATGCACAGTGATGGAAGGCATACGACATCGCCCCCATATTTATCTTGAGAAAAATTAATTAAATGTGGCTTATGTGTTATGGCGTATATAGCAGACAAGTGTTTCTTCTTGGTACCACAACACTTACAGTTATAGGCTTTCTCAAAGGGTTCTTCAGCTCAAGGGCAACCTCCTCTCCAAATGAACCTTTTTTAGTCATATTTGTCATTTTGCCTGCCATCTAAACACAATCAGCCTCCTGAAGTGATGTCTTTTAGCTTGCCTGAATGTTTCCGCTGCCGGTGTCATTCAAGGCTTGTGGAGACATAGCTGGTAAAACCTCAGCTCTCTGATAAAGATGGAGGTTTGCAGCAAAAAAAAAAAAAAAAAAAAAAAAAAGCACGTTGGGATGTGCGTCATGTGCTCGAGGGCCACTATTGTCTTGCAAATCTTGTTTCTTTTATAGATGCATTTTTTTGGGGGGGTTTGACTTGGCGTAGACTGCACCACAGCAAATCTCATCACAAGACGCACAATGCAACTCTTTGCCTAGTGCCCTGCTTCTCATTTAAAAGCCAATGCTTTCTGAGTCGATGTGAAATTAGATGCTAATTATGTTTGATTCAAAGCTACAAGCGTGTAATTCTTCTCACTTTTACCTACTATTGTTTTCACTTGAGGTTGCATAAACACACAGTGATCAGAATATAGGAAATATGGATTTTATTCTCATTTTTTTTTTTAATTATGGGTGACCATTTAAATCGATGTACTGTATTAGGGACATTCAATACCATTTTTGTCAGATCAATAGTAATATGAGACACCACTTGTCTGGGTTTTTTCCATTCCCTTTTACACAGCCGTTATCCCGCATTGCAAAATATCTACGTAGTGGGCAAAATTGTGTGTCGACATGCTCTTCCCGTGCCACTCGATATTGGTGGGAATGTGTGTGAAAAATTCTCAGTTTTTAATTGGCAGTATGAAAGGGACAGTTTTATACAAACTCGTCCTGAGTGTCTGTGTCTTCACAAGGACGGGTAAAAATAATGGCTTCATCTGACAAGCAGATACTTAGGGTTTATGTTCCTCTCAGCTTGTAGAGGTAAAAATGTCTCTGCATGCCTTCAAAACGGATGCATAAAATAAATTAATGTTGAATTTAGTCACCCAATTTTCGACTTGCTCACATCAGTCTGCCTCATTTCACCGGAAATTTACCCTTTTACTTAAAACATTCTGTTCATTAGCCAAGGTTGTGGTTTATTAACAAAAAAGTAAGGGTGTCTTGGGACTCATCAGTCGTCCTCAATAGAAAGTTACTGGGGGAGATGTGGGCTGTAGATGTTGAAGGACATCTCCTGGGTCGAATGAGGTATTTATGAACTTAGCAGAGCATTTATTTTTATTTTGTTGGTTGTTGAACTGTAAACGTTTTAAGAATATGTGCAGGAGAACGTGCAAAATGGAGATCCATGGTTTTCATCAGACGGTGACCACATACGCTACTTGTACAAGTCATTTACTCTGCTGTGTTGTGGACACGTGCTCGTCTTTTATCATAAGAGAGTGTCATGTGAGGCCAGGCTGTTTTTTTGTTGTTGTTGTTTTTTTAGCTTTTGCCTTGTTTCTGATCAAAACTAATGGATTTTCGTGGTCAGGCGTTTGTTGATGTGAGGCATCAGTTCTGCTCTTGTCTCCTACCACTTTGAATTAAGAATTACTTTCCAAAGTTTCCTCTCATCTCTGCATGTGTTTGTTGTCTGTTTGAAATGGATGATTTCAGTTAGTGTACGGTCACGCATTTCTGCTTAATGTGTTTTTTTTGCAGTGAATATTCATGTAGCGGCATATGCTGGCGAACAAAAGCCTCAGGAATACATTATCCGCATACATTATCTTTTTTGCCTCATTGTAGCTTGCTGGAGATTCAAGAAAACATATTGGATGCGGTTTATCATGTCTGTTCAACCCAGGTGCCAAAAAACAAAACTTATTAGATGTGATCAGCATCAGATTCTTGCCAAGTCCCTTCAGGTCCTCTGAGGAGTTCTAATTCCTGCAGATGTGTGTCTTGTGCACTTTGTTCATATTAAGCTATTATTATCCGAATGTATATGTAAGAGTCGTCTATCCTGTCAGCTTACTTTCAAGCTAAGCACGTTTGCTGTAAATAGAGTTGCTCTTTGGCTGATGTGTCTTAGTCAAGCTGCCATTCCTTAAGGTACTATTTTGTCTGGCTGGTTTGATGCATTTCTACTCCTTGGGTTCACATGTTCCATGTCTACTGTTTTCTCACGGCTTTCTTCTTTAAAATAAAATGTCTGTGGTTGACACAACATAGGTATGTTCTCTGGAAGATGAATTAATGAAGAAGATGAATTTGTACACAAGCCGAAAGTCATCACATAGTTAATCACTAACTTGGTACCATACATTTTTTGTGGTGTGATGAAATATTTTTACACTATTCGCATTCACTGTTCATTGTCTTAAAGTGTTGCTATAATTCAATACATTATATACACACTGGAGATCAGAGTTCACCAATTCTGGTCATCGAGGTCCGGAGTCCTGCAGGTTTTAGATGTTTCCAACTTTCCACCTACAAACACACCTGATACTAAAGATCAGGATCATTATCAGGCATGCTGATGAGCTGATTATATGAATAAGGTGTGCTAGTGGGTGTAAACATCTAAAATCTGCAGAACCCGGGATTGGTGAACCCTACTGTAGATAGTGTTTTTTGACACACTGCAAATACAATGATGTCCTGGCTTTTTGACAAACCTGACACGGACACTATTATTTTGTGACTAAATTGTTGAGAATTACTTCCACCTACCAGCGCAAAGGCTTTCCGCTCACAAGATATCTGACAAGCTAGCTTTCAGACTCAAACATACACGATGGCTGCACGGAACGCCCCTGGAGAAAGCTAAATAAGATTGTGTTGGCTGTAATGTTTGTGGATCTGATCAGTGGCATCATTGATGAGATTGGGGAATTATGACATTACAGCTGATAACAAAATTTGCATAAAATGCAAACTGTCGACCGATCTGATCGGCTAGATTGTAACAGAATGCCCAGTAATAAATTACAAGTGCAGTTCCTAACAAATGGATCCAAAGACGAGAAACCAATGGTTCCTAGTCTGTAATACTTGTACTGATAACCACTCCGCCCCACCCCCCTCGCCTGAACTCAATTAACTTGTTCTAAGATAGAGCAAGTCCACATTAATTTTGGTTGTGGAATAATTTTGACACTTATCAAATAAGTCTCATTGGTGCCTTTTTTTGTGAATTTGTGAGTAAGCTGTTGGTCTTGCTGGAAGTCCCCACTCTCCAGGCGACCTTTGTGTCGCCTATGCTTTATGCCTGAGTGTTGCTGAGTGAGTGGCTCAGTTCATAATCAAGGCAGCAGAATTCTCTTTGTGTGTGGGAGAATGAAAGTTCATTTTAGCCCCCAATCAATTTCTCTTTGAATTGCAGATTTGGACACTTTCAGACTGCTTCATGTCTAGAGCTGCCGGGGAAAAAAATTGGCTCCAGCCTGTTTGAATCATAAAAAGCACCTTGTTGATTTAGATTCTGCCCCTTCTCCGCTTGTAAATTTTGCCGGACGTGCACACAAGTCTGTAGACAGTGGGGCAATCAGAGCTCAATTTCCTTATGGTCACAGGTATCGCACTCTGAATATGAACAGTATCATTTTCCTAGAGAATCCGTCCTTGTTGTTGTTCTGACCAGGAGGCAGGAGAGGAAATCACAGCAGATTTTTCTGATTCAAAGCTTTCCGGAGCATCAGTTAGTGAAGCATGCGTGCAGCAGTGTGGGGTCCTGCCACATAAAAAAACTACCAGCCTGGAAGAAACAGATCAGTATCTTTTCCGATGTGGGTCAACAGCAGATTGCTCGTGCCAGCTGTGACTGATGTTATTGACAGTGACTGTGGCTAGATGAAGCCCGCAATATACACTGTACCGTTTTAGAATAGCTGCTCTCAAATTGTAGCTCACACTTGTACAAGTCCATCGCCTGGGACAGACAGCATGGTGGTTAAGATTTTAGCTATTTTCTCCATCAAATGATACCTGGGACCAGGACATAATGTAAAATATCTATAAATCTTCTGTAGCATTTTTTTGTGTTTCAATTGGTATCTGAACCAAGTGAGTGGATTGTGCACTGTGACCAGTCCAGAGTGTGCCCCACTTCATCTTTAAATTCAGCTGCGATAGGCTCAATCTCATCGGCATAAGTTTATAGAGGTGATTGGATGTAGTGTGCATGAAGCTTTTTTCTTCTGGACCCATTGAATGAACAAATATCAAAGATGGTGATTGTATTTCCCCAAACACTTGGCTTGAATGTCGGCAAGCTTCAGCAAAGGTCAGACCAACACTGGAGGTCAAGTATGATTTATGTTATGCTTGCCTAATGGAGTTGTCAGAGGTGTTTAGTAATTAGAATTAAGTCATCGTTAATATTGCGCCTTACATTAACGCTGGCAGATGAGCAGCCTCTCTGGAGCCAAGTAAGCCTGAAGCCGTGCTGTTCAATTGCTCGTATCCTGCATATCCTAGAAAGAGTAATTAGAAAATCTCAGCCTCACCCAGACGATTTTTTTTTTTTTAAGTGTTTATCCCTTACTTTTTTATGCGGTGGGCATTGCCTAAATTAGCTTTCATTATACCCCCAATACCTGTTGCTGAGCAAGTGTGATTATCTTCCTACTCTATGTTCAATTCATGATAGAGTGGAACCTCAAAGGTTGAACACAGTGTGGGATTTGGGTCCATGCACTTTGCTATCACCTGTGAATGGCACATTTAACACTCTTCTGTGCTGAATCATTTACTCAAGTTACCAATGTCCTTTTTCCTGCCTTTTGCATCACTGTCGGCATTGTCAATCAAAACTTTACAAATTGTGTAGTAACATTTTAATGTGCTCTTTTGTGTGCAGAGTTGAGCTCAGAGAATTTGCGCACATGCTTCCAGATTGTCAATGCCTACCTGTACTTGTCTCCAACAGAATTTCTTCAGGTGAGATATACAAAATGCTCAAATTTAGTATCAAAAACCAGAATTTGATGTTTGATATACGAACACTACCTGAATGTATCACAGCAATCCCCTGTTGTGGAATAGTTTGTTTGTCAATAGTGGGTCACAAATGCATGGGGGATTGTTCTGTCCCATCCAAGACTATGAAAATAATGTGAAAATCTCCCAAAATTCTTAATCTGCAATTGACTGGTGACTAGTCCAGGGTGTGCCCCATCTCTAAGCCAAATCCAGCTTCTTGTAATTACAAATTTATTTATTTATTTATTTATTTATTTTAATGGGGTAGGAGACTATCGCTAAATGTTTTGAAGTCATGTCATGTTCCATTCAATGGGACATATTGGCAGAGTATCTGCTGTGATATGCTACAATAAGCAATATTTGCAGTGTTTGTCGTGAATTAAAAGTTTGTTCTTTGCCATTTCAGCGTCTCAGTATTTACATGATTTGTTCCGATTGATTAAATTTGTATTTTTTGCAGAATTATGCCGAATCCTTATGTCAGTCTTTCTGTGATCTGCTGAAAGACATCACAAATGAGGGACAGGTCCAAGTTCTAAAGGTAGGTCTGTTCCTACTCTGGAGGTTCCGTGGATTACATCGGTACTGATGTAGGGCGTTTCAATGTTATGAAGAAGCTCAATTAACTAATTTGCGCAGCAGACTAAGTTTGTTGTCATGGAGCACAAGAAGGCACGCTCAGTTACTGCCTTATTTACTGTTTTCATTGGATTTTTTAATATGCTTTATTTATGACACAGAAGTGTTTTTCATACAACTATTTACTGTAGTTTATGTATTAGAGTAGATTAGTGATACAATAGAATACTGTGCATTCTTATATAAAAATACAAACCCCATTTTCTTTTTTTGTGCAGCAGCACTCAATGCAAACAGTATTTCTTCATCCTCTGCCAACATTGCAGCATGATCTTTGCGCTTTATTGCTCCTTGTATGCAGAGAGCATACTTAATGCACGTGTAGGTCCTTTATTCTGGCTACAAGAAATGTGTCAGCCCACACAGTGGGGCTCAGTGACACACGCGTGCCCTTACTGACATCTGTGCATTTCTTCGAAAAGTTCATATGAATATTTAATATCATAGGCTAACACAGACATAGTGTTTATCTGTCCTTTCCCTTTGGTTATTCACACTTGAGCTAATTAATTGCAATTGTGCGGGGAAATGCCATTGATGATTCCTGTGGAGGTCTAATTGTGTGAAGGCTAATGAGAGAGGAGGAGTTCTTATTTATTGGATTCATTTGAAGTGCAAAAAAAATCAACAGAGCTGTAAAACACAGTTGAGTTTTTTATTTTTTATTTTTTTTGGCATGTACGCAACACTAATAATAAACATGAAATGGGAGTCTTCACTAATTGTCTTACTTTCCTGTCTTTAGCGGTGAAGCCTTTTTCTCTTTTATTCCAGCTTTCTGATTGAACTCACAGAAATGTCTAACTAAAACTTGAAGGACTCACCTTTCCTGTCAAACTGCAGGTCACAGCCCCAATTAAAAGCAAGGATTTTCCTAGCGCTCTTTCTAACTGACACTTGTTTCCCTCCCGATGTCCCCCAGCACCTTGCGGTCTTTTCCATTGTCAGTTGTCTGTGTTATTTTTTATTTTTTTAATATATACATTTACATAAGTCTTCCTCACAATTTTATGTGATTCTTCCTTGCAGCCTTTGTCCTTCAACTTGCACATCTCTGTTTTTCGGCAGGTGGTAGAAATAGCTTTAAAGGTTAGTCCGATACTGGGTGCCCACATGTTCCAGCCCCTGCTGCCAGCTGTCTTCAGAGGTGTAGTGGATGGTGAGGTGAGTTGTCCTGCTGGACTGTAATTACTGTGTGTACATGGTTGTTGACACTAATTTCATTCAAATGGTGGCTGTCGCACTGCGCTGTGCCACAATTAATCACCTAGTGAGTCATGCACTTAAGAAATAAAAAGGCCTTACTTTCACATATTCTTCACACGTAGACATTAGTGTTTGAATTCTGTTGCGAACCAAAATGGAGTACTGGAGATCCCGGTAAAAATGAGTTCCCAGTACAAAATTAGTACAATCGTACATCATCTTCAACAACAATTACATGTCAACTCTGGCAAGCGGTTATGCCAAAAATATTGTGTGCGTCCTTGCTTGTTCCACTACTGTATTTATTTTACCCAGTGTCCTTAGATTTTTTTACTCTGCATTTTGCCATAACAGACCTTATTTTAACTCCACTTTCACGTGACATAAATTGTACATGTAATGTACCGTTTATCATTTGGTAAATGTGGGTACAAATAAAGTCTTCCACAGAGCAAACGTCTCTTCCAATCTGTATTTGAGTAAATAAACACTGCGGATACTATTGTGGAAATGCAGCATAGCTTATCTGCTGATTTAAACTTAATGGTATTGAACATTACAATGAATTGTTCTTGGTTACATTCTTGTCCTTTTATGTCTCAAAGATGTCTTATGATGGTATTTATTGATTATTTAGCACAGTTAAAGTTTATAGCTGGCCACTATATTGCTGTGTCAGTGGGTTTATTGTACCTCTTCCCCAGTGCCTAATGAACCATTAGTTACACTATTTAAAACGTGTATTCATTTATTTATGTAATCAGCTCTTTTTTTTTTTTGGTACAGAGATACCCTGTGGTGATGTCCACCTATTTGGGCATCATGGGTCGCATGCTGTTGCAGAACTCCAGTTTCTTCTCTTCGCTGCTCACTCAGATGGCCTCTGAGTGTGGCCAGGAGGTGAGAATCGGTGCCTGTCCTTCATTTCCTGTCTCCTCAGCAGTCACTTACAACGCCTGTTAAAGACACCACCTCAAAGTGCCTGTGAAAAGTGAATCATTCAGAAACCGGGCTCAAAGTGATGAGCCATGGAATTGCAAATGGTACTGATTCCAGGCACAATGTCAAAGCTCCAGCCCCTTTTATTCTGAAACTTTGAAATTGTTTTTGCCCCAACTAGAGGGAAATGAATCACCTACTGTTTATAGTTTGGCCTTAATCTAAATGGATAAAAGGAAAGAATAGGCTGTTTGAAAAATCCCTCAGCTGTCACTCTACGGTGCCAAGCGCCTCTTTTCTAGGCTGGCTGCTTAAATGAGAAAATAGGAAGGTCAATTCTCATAAACAACAAGATTAAGTCAGGCGCTCTCAAAGACTGTTAATTTCCACTCCCTTCTTTTAGCGTCGTCTTTTAAAACATGGCTTTCCATCTCTTTGCTTTACCAGATTAACCAGTTGTTAGGCAGTGTGATTGAGATGTGGGTGGACCGCATGGACAACATCACGCAGCCTGAAAGGAGAAAGCTGTCCTCTCTGGCCCTGCTTTCGCTCTTACCGTCTGACAACAGGTAAGACACATCTGTCAGTCAATCAGAGGCCTTTGGGGATTTAGATACAAAACCTTTCTATGCCTCTTAGCCTGGTCTGAGAGAATAGGAACAGATTTTCTGCTGACGTACAGTACACAGTGAACCATCTGTTTGTGGTTCACTATTCATATTCACCTATTCACATTTTTTTCTGGAGAACCTATCCTCAGCTATTTGCTGTTAAACTCACCTATTCGTGGGTTTTGTGCTCTTTCTATAAAGATGTGACCAGATGTATCCTCATACTATCTTGTGTCAAAGTAGTATGTTGAAGTGATACATCTCTACTGAAAGATTTGTATGTTGGAGAAGCGATAACTTTTGTCTTGGTTTTTAGAAGAAGTTGAGAAGGGTCTTCTCCACATGCTCAGATCATGTTAATAGTTTTCGCATGTTTTTTTTTTTAAATGAAACTTCACTATGTGGATATAAAGATAAGCTTTTCTGGTGATCTTTCGGTTTCGCATATTGATGCACTTCCTCATCAATTTTTGGACGACTGGTGTATTCCGTAGTCCTGATTGTGTAATGTTAGACAACCGTGAAATCCTTTGTCACACCTCCATGCTTGCTTGAAATTGCCAATTGGATATGACAGCCTTGGCTGGTCAGCCGCTGCATGACAAATCAACTATCCCACGTACAATCACAGCTAAAATTGGAAGGGCTTGGTATCTTGTTCCTCATTTCCCATTATGCATCTAATTATTTTGTCCTTTCTCTAAGGGCGATACGTTGTCAAATTAAGGTTGCGTAGAGCAAAGCTTTATAAAGTTTCCAACTTCTGCTGTCAGTAGCTTGTAATTGTAATTTGCTAATAAGAAAGAAAGAGCAATTGATGAGGGTTTAGTACTACAAGTTAGTTATGTGAAGCAGATGAGATGAGGTCTCATTAAGGTTCCCTTTTCTTTAAGTGTGATTTAACGTGGCTGGCTGCTTAGTGTGGCCTGGATAGATCATCAATTATTTTTTTTTCCTGTTCTGCTTCAACATGCACTTTCTGCATTTGAGGTGTTGTGGTCGCTTACTTGATTGTTCATTATCAGTGCTTTGATGTCACAGAAACATGATATTCATTTGGGTAAATGGGCTTAAGCAGATAAAAGTCAACAGAGTTAAGCTGAGGCTCTTCAACTGTGATAGGTGAGTGGGTGTTACTTCAGTTAATTACCGTAGTCCCAAATTTTTGAAGGCCTGAATAGTTGAAAAGAGGTACTTTTTTTTTTTTTTTTTTTTTTTAAATTCCGTGGAGATTTGAGGATGCAGTCAACTTGTATCCTTGGCAGGACTGTGTGCCAAAAACTACTGTTAAAAGAGAGGTTGTAAAAAGAGGTCGTTTGGTAGAAATTACCTTTCCCAAATCATTATTCACGCTCTTGCTGTTTTGGCACATTTACATGATATATTTGCTTAATGTCATGCCCATTGCCCTCACATATGAGAGAGTACAGCTACTGTCACCAATGCTCTCTTTATTGAAAGCAGGGCAAACTGTAAAAAAAACAAACTCAATGAACACCGAGCTCACACCCAGAAACTTGCACATACTCTCCAATGTCACACACCATCTCATCAAGCCCAAGCCTAGATTGTGTGTGTGTTTATGTATGTGTGTGTGTTTTTTTTATATCTTAGATATTAGATAGCGGGCAGCCGGGCACTAATTTGCATGTGAACTTACTCTAATAATGTGGACTGTGAACAACAGGTGTTTAAAAACTGCAGTATTTTTTTTCCCTTTTTAATTATTATTTTTATTATTATTTTAAACTTCCTTATGTTAAATGTTTTGAAGTTTGTTGAATAATGTTTTAAGATTTGTATTGTATGTTCTTTTTAGTCAATTTTGTAATCTATTTTCATTTATTTTTCTTCCTCTGAATGTTAACTACTGTTTGTTGATGCTTATGTTTTGTCTTTCCTTGTGTAAAGCACATTGAGTTGCCTTGTGTATGAAATGTGCTATACAAATAAACTTGCCTTGCCTTGCCTTATTCAAAATGGCGATATTGCCCTTTAGGTGGTTCCAATGGTATGCGCTTCGGGTACTGCAGCGCGCTTTAACGGTTGTCACCAGTGAGTGCAGTGTTGCAGTTCGAAATCTCGAAGTAGCTGGGCCACAAAGACTATTGATTTGACAGTCTTGTTGGCTTTCAGATCAAATTTCACTGACTTGAAGTAAAAGCAGGAGTCGCCAGCTGCACTGTCAGCCATTAGAAAAGTAATCACGTCGGAGACGTTGGGATAAAATCACAATTGACGGATATGTTTAATGATGTGATGAAGGGGTCTTTGATTGGATTAGATAGCAGTATCGGGCGGTGATTATGTGGTCTTAAAATTCCAGTGCCTTTTTGGTAATTTATTTGTTGAAGTAATATAACAGGTGCATTTCTTTTTTTTCTTTTTTTAAGTATATGCATGCTATTAATCCATTCAGGCTCTCCGAGTCTTCCACAGTTGGGTGGTTGTTTGTGCTTTTTTTGCCCATTGGCCTCTGCCTTTCTTGCTATTTGAAATGTGATGTAATGGGATTTCCCCGTGATCGTGTATAACCCAGATAGAAAGGTTAATTTCAAATGTCAGAAGGGAAGTGTTGAGGGTGATTCCTAAAAAAAAAAAAAAAAAGAAGAAGAAAGTGCTAGACAGAGCATTGCTAGAGTTAGACTTTTGTTGGTGACCATTTGTTTTTCTTGTCAGCCACTTAATCAATTGCTGGATTTAACAGATTGTGACTCTTTGTTGCGATGTTGCTCTTGTTGCTATTACCGGATACAAACGTTTTCAAGTGCCATCAGTGACCATGACTTGATTATTTGTGTGTCATACAGTGTGATCCAGGACAAGTTTTGTGGCATTATCAACATCTGCGTCGAGTCTTTGCATGATGTGATGACTGAAGATCCAGAGACAAGCACCTACAAAGAGTAAGTAAGCAAGCAAGCATTATCTGTCTGTCTTATCAATTAATAAAAGTTAACTCATATTAATACCCTAACGAAAAAAGTTTTCCAAAAAAGGTATTAAAATGGAAGAACCTTGCAGGCACTGCAAATACAGTGATGGAACAGAAACGAAAGTTACAACTGTAACTACGGTTCTATGAGTCCCGGACGACCGCCAGAAGGCGGTGCTTTAAGCACTGAATGTTCCTTTCGCGCATGCGCAGTTCGAGTAATGCATACCAAATTAGTCACCTGTGACCCCTGGGTGACCCTAGAAGGGTATAAGTTCCGGTGTCACCCAAGGTTCGTTTCCTACGGAATCTTCTCGCGTGAACACGAGGATTCCGAGCGACAGGACGCCCTGGCGGTCGTCCGGGACTCATAGAACCGTAGTTACAGTTGTAACTTTCGTTCTATTTCGTCCCTCCCGACCGCCAGAAGGCGGTGCTTTAAGCACTGAATGACCAATACCGGCGTAGTCGCGAGGGATCTCAGACACAAACCTCACTGAGAAGCCCCAGCAGGACCCAAGATCACGCCAAGCGGATGGGGAGAGGTGACATCCACGCTATAAAACCTGGAGAAGGTGCAAGGCGTCGCCCATGAGGCAGCAGCACAGATATCCTCCAGGGAAACACCCCTCAGGGCGGCCCAAGACGTGGCAACGCTCCTGGTGGAGTGACAGCGCACCCCTGAGGGCAGGGGGCGGCCCGACAGCAGGTAGGAATGACGAATGGCATCCACGACCCAGTGAGACAAGCGCTGCTTGGAGAGAGCGGAGCCCTTGGTAGGACCACCATAACAAACAAAAAGCTGGGCAGACGTACGAATGCCCGCCGTAGCGTCAATGTAACACTGCAAGGCTCTCACCGGACACAAGAGCTCCGGCCTGTCCCCACCATCAGCAGGAGTGGGTACATAACGTTTAAGCCGTAGAGGCTGGTTAGAACGAGAGCCAGACAACACCTTGGGAATGAAGGCAGTGTTCGGCCACAGAGTGACGCCGGCGCCATCCGGGTGCCATCGCAGGCAATCAGGGCTAACCGATAAAGCGTGTAGGTCGCTGACGCGCTTGGCGGAGGCAACGGCGAGCAAGAGTGCAGTCTTGCGCGACACCCACAGAAGGTCTGCCCCCGCCAGGGGCTCAAAGGGAGGCCTGCACAGGCCGTCCAGCACCAACTGCAGATCCCACGCCGGAACCCGAGGAGCCGGGCGGGGACGAAGACGCAGAGCCCCTCTGAGGAACAAGGACACCAACTCATGGCGCCCCACGGAGCCGCCATCAGCACCAACATGCCGGGCAGAAATAGCTGCCACATACACCCTCAGCGTCGACTGAGACCTGCCCTTATCCAGGAGGGACTGCAAGAAATCCAGGATGGTGGGGATGGAACACGAAGCAGGGTCCACCCCGCGTTCTCCGCACCACGCCACAAACAACTTCCACCTGTTGGCATACTGTAGCCGAGTGGACGGTGCCCTCGCATTAAGAATGGTCCGCGTGACAGACTCTGTACAGCCGGTCAGCAGCGGTTGGGGCCCCTCAGTGGCCAAACACACAAGCGAAGGCGCCGAGGGTCGGGATGCCAAACCCGACCTCCCTGTTGAGACAACAGGTCCTCCCTGTCGGGGAGACGCCACGGCTCGCCAGAGCACAGTTGACGGAGCAGGGGGAACCACGTCCGGGCCGGCCAGAAGGGGGCCACCAGCAAGAGCGTGTGACCCTCCTGAAGAACTCTCTGAAGCGTCAGCCATATCAGAGGGAGCGGCGGAAAGGCGTAGAGAAGGCACTCCGGCCACGGCTGCGCCAGTGCATCCAGACCCAGAGGGCTGGTGGCCTCGCTCAGGGAAAACCAAAGTGGGCAGTGGGTCGAGGCCTCGGAGGCGAAGAGATCGACCTCCGCCGTGCCGAAGCTGCTCCAAATCGTGCGCACCACCTCTGGGTGGAGGCGCCACTCTCCCGGAGGAGGACCCCGACGGGAGAGAGAGTCCGCGAGCTGGTTCCGAACCCCCGGCAGATAGGTGGCCCGTAGACTGGCCAGACGGGGAGCAGCCCACCTGAGAAGGTGCTGGGAGATCTCCAATAGACGGGCGGACCTGACGCCGCCCTGATGGTTTATGTGAAACACGGTCGTGGTGTTGTCCGACCGTATGAGAACATGCCGTCCGCTCAGGTATGGCAAGAAGTGCATGAGCGCCAAGTGCACCGCCCGAAGCTCCAGCACATTGATGTGATCGACCCTGTCGCGCACAGACCAACTTCCCTGAGCCGTCCTGTGCTGCCAGACAGCACCCCAGCCCGTGAGGCTGGCATCCGTGGTGACTGTTTCGCGGCGGGCCGGGGCCGCACCCAGCGGGACGCCGCCCAATAGAAAAGCCCTCTCCCTCCAAGGTGCCAGGGCGAGGAGGCACCGACGGGACACCCTGAGCCTCCGGTGGCGGTGCCACTTGGCGTCCAAGTGGAAGCCGTTCAGCCACCTCTGTAGTGGGCGCAGTGTCAGCAGGCCCAACGGGACCACAGCCGTCATGGACGTCAGCTCGCCCAAAAGCCGCAAGTAGGCGACGTAAGGCAACAGCCTGCCCCCTCGAAAGTGCGCGAGGAGGCGAAGAACATCGTCGACTCGGTGAGGAGACGGGTGGGCTCTCATAACCGTGGTGTCCAACGTCACACCAATGAAGTCCGTCCGCTGAGAGGGGACCAGAGAGGACTTGGGCAAGTTGACCCTGATACCCAACCGGGCCACATGAGACAGGAGATCGGAGGTGTCCCGGATCACCTGAGTCCGCGACGGCGCGCAGAGGAGCCAGTCGTCGAGGTACGGCAGCACCTTCATGCCCACAGACTGCAGGGGCGCCAGAGCAGCCTTCACAAACCGAGTGAAGACCCGCGGAGCGAGGGAGAGCCCGAAAGGGAGCACACGGAACTGCCAGTGACGGCCTTTGTAGGCAAAACGGAGAAATCGACGGTGTCGAGGTGCGATGGGGACGTGGAAGTAGGCGTCCCTCAGGTCTATAGACGTGAACCACTCCCCCTGGGCGAGCGACTGCAAGACGTCGTTCGTGGTTAGCATGTGGAATGGCAATACCTTGAGATGTCTGTTGAGCCCCCTCAGGTCCAGTATCGGTCGGTATCCACCGGTCTTCTTTGGGACAAGGAAGTACGTCGAGTAGAAGCCCCCGGGCTGTGCCAGGGGGTCCACGGCCTCGATCGCGTCCTTTGCGAGGAGGGCGGACAGCTCCTGGTCCAGAGCCGAGGCTTTTGCCGGGTCGGCGATGAGAGTCATCCTGACCCGACAGGAAGCAGGAGGCCGGCGTCGGAACTGCAGCTCGTACCCGTGGGTCAAGATGGAGACCACCCATGGGTCTGAGGCACGAGCAGCCCAGTAACTGAGCTGCTGGTGGGAAAAATGTCCGACGGCCGGCCCCAAGGCCTCAGTCCCTGGCCCTCCGGCCCCTAGGGGCCCGAGAGGGACGGCGGGTGGGGCCTGCAGCCCGTGGTTGCCCTGAAGGCAAGCGGGTGGAGGAGCGAAAGTCCTCGGCGGGCCTCTGCGGGGGTCGCCGGGTGCCATAAGCCTCGGCAGGTCGGGGCTGAGGAAAGCGATGAAAAGCAGAGGGTGCCCCAGGCCTACCTCGTTGGGGAGGCAGGGCCCTGTTGAGGCTGGAAAGCTGCTTCCTGGTCTCATGAGCCTTAACCGTCCTTTCCAGTGCACCCACAGCGGCAGAACCAAAAAGCTCCCCCGGCTCCACAGGAACACTACGGAGGGCCCTCCTAGAGGCCTCCGACAAGGGGGACTGCGCTAGCCACACCTGGCGGCGCGCCTGCACTAGGAAGGACATGAGTCGGCCGTGTTCCCTAGTCATGAGGGCAAAAGCCTGGAGGGCTGCATCACTGAAGGACACAGCAGCCTCCACCCTGTCCGCTTGCAGGGATGTAGAGAGAGCAAGCATGAGGTGAGCCAAAGAGTTCCCAATGCGAGCAGCACGTGCACCAGCGCCATAGGCCCGTGTGAGAAGGTCGTCAGTCACACGACATTGGGGTCGAGGACATCGCACAGATGGCCGAAGGGTCTCCTCCGGGGACACAATGAGGGATGCGACAGCTGGCTCCACAGCAGGCATCCGGTCCAAGCCAACACTAGCAGCACCGTGCATAGATGCTAAATCACGGCCATCAGCCGAAGGACGGGAGAGAGCCCCAGGATCCCTCCAGCAAGCATGGAGTTCCCGCAGATAGTCCTCAGATGCGGGGACAGAAAAGGCCGAGGAAGGGCGCCTGCGCCGGAAGAAGGCGCTCTCAGACGCCGATTGAGCCTGTGGAGGCACCTCCAAACGCAGGAGGTCCAAGGCATTGCGCAGGACAGCCCGTATAGAACCATCCCCCGCCTCACTGGACGAACTCTGAGCGGACGCTGGAGAGTTTGGTCCCAAAACCACAGACCCCGGGTCACGGTCGTCGTCATGAAAAAAGGAAGCCGAAGCTGCCAAGGAAATGGCGTCCTCCTCAGGAGGAAGCACTGGCATGGGCGGGGTGGATGGTCGCGGCATGGGCAGGGCAGGTGGTCCCGGCCCCCCCGTAAGTGCGGGAGGGTGACGGTCCTGCAGAAGAGATCTCACCTCTGCCAGCTCAGCCTGAAGGTGCCCAACCTCCGAAGCAAGTCGTCGCTGCGCCGCCCTCTTCCTGGGGGGGGCATGTACAGCAGAGGACACACCGAGACGTTTCCGGCGCCTCTGTTGGGAGGACGACAGATGACCCAGTGGACTGGGGTCACTGACACCAGGACTGCAGGCCCGGCCATCCCCGGCACGGTCAGAGACAAGACACCTCGGGCAGCGATCGTCCAGGACATCGGAGGCCTCAAAGAGGATACCACAGTCCACGCAGCAATGGGAGTCCTCCATTGTGAGCACAAAGAGGCCCAAACAGCGATGAGCGGGAAGCTGAGGGAAGGGGGCGTGAGCGCCACCTGCACAGCAGACCTACACCGAGCAGCCGACGCGTGAGTCGGGGCAAACAGTAAGCCGGTAAAACAGCGATAAGCCGAGGGAAGGGGGCGCGAACGCCACCTGCACAGCAGACGCACACCGAGCAGCCGACGGAGGGCGGGGGCAGACAGCCAGTTGTCAACAGTAGCAGTAAGCTGAGGGAAGGCGCGCGAACGCCACCTGCGCAGCAGACGCACACGGAGCGGCCGACGGGCGGGAGGGGCAGACAGCAGTCGCGAAAGCGGCGACAAGCTGAGAGAAGGGGCGCGAACGCCACCTGCACAGCTCAAGCCAGGTGCGCACCGCAGGCGGGACACGCACAAAAAGTAAGACAAACAATCGAGCGAAGCGCGACGCCGTAAGCTGGGAGCGGGAACGCTGACGCTGCTCTCACCAGCAAAGGCACAAAAAGAAAAGCAACAACCAAACGGCAACACCGTCGGAGAGAAGCGCTAACGCTGCCAAAGCCAGCGGAGGAAAAATTAGGTAAACCACGAGCCGTGGTAGCCAGGGCGCTAACGCGAGGCTAGCCACACAAAAAAAAACTCAAAACACCGCAGTAAACGCGGAAATTAGTCAATAACCTTACCCCACGGGAGGTTAGAATACGCGACCACGTCGGGTCACAAACGAAGGAAAGAAAAAACACCGTCGCCGCAGCCTTTGGAGGGCGAACTACGCAGCTCCGACCGATCCGGTCACAAGGCTCCAAGCGGCGCGGTCAAGAGGATAAATACAAATCCCAATTCTTACACTCTTCGAAAATGTGTCGTATGCATACGCCACGCGAGAAGAAAAGAGGAAACGAACCTTGGGTGACACCGGAACTTATACCCTTCTAGGGTCACCCAGGGGTCACAGGTGACTAATTTGGTATGCATTACTCGAACTGCGCATGCGCGAAAGGAACATTCAGTGCTTAAAGCACCGCCTTCTGGCGGTCGGGAGGGACGAAATAGAACTCCCATTCCCTGCATCTTTTCATTAAGCCATGATTGGCAGAACTCTCATGATAAGCACAAGGTTGAAAGTGTGCTCCTTTAGTCCTGGCGAGTGACTGATGGGCTGAGGGAGGGCGAGCGGCACCGGCGGCAGCACATTTTTGTCAAAGTCAATCAGTTGAAGAGAAAATGTCCCATGCACATCAGCTTGGCGTGGGAAGGGAATATCCCGTCGTCCTTTGAAAGTGAATCTGCCGCTTCTGAGTATGTCTGTGCTCTGTCTCACTGAAACATCAGACTAATTTCTAAGCTTCGTGCAGGCGCCCTTCTCCCTGCTGTCGGTGTTGCTCTTTTCTCACTCTCAATGTACCAGGGAAAAACAAACTCAAAGCTTTAACAGAAAGGTTATCTTTGATGTTTCTGCATCTAACTCTTGATGCATTCTGATGCTTCTGTGCTTCACAACCAAGTGACATGTATTAGTTTTAGACTTAAAAAGCATGCAATAAACTGCCCATGCGTACTGTGGAGTTAGATCAAACACCCACTTGCACCACTCGCAACGCTGCTTTGATTAAGTGATTTGATTTTAGCTGTCAATCTGTTTGCCTGCTTCACACACATCCACTTATTTGACTCCCAAAGCAGCTGTGATTAATTAAACAACGCAAAATCTTTCTTCACCGCCTGTTAGCATTACACACACTCACTAGCTCCATTTGCAATGTTGCTCTGAATAAATGTTGAAGTAATGTATTTATCATACTTTGATGCAACTATTTATCTTCTAATTCATCTTCTAACCAACTGGCTTCAATCTGACGTCACTCGACAATGGCAACACCCATACATGCAAAGACCGTGAAATTTGTGAATGCAAAACATAATTTACACTATTGGAAAAATATTTACAGTGCCTATTATTTATTATAACATTAATTTAATTCAAAATAACTTCACGAACCCAATGTGATTTGGACTGACTGTGTTAACCGTAACATCTTTGAAGTTTACATTTACCTGCGGAGAAATTTGAAACATATTCAAAATTTGATTGTGACAAGAAAAGGGGTTTGAGAGTAAAAAGAGAGTTTGAGAGAGTGTGTGACAAGAAGTCTTGCAACGTTTTATAGCGCTTTAGGAAGCCAGTAGAAAAAGCAACACTCGCTACGTGTGCGGACGCTCCCAAACTTGCACCACTCAGTGAAATACGAGCTTTATCGTCAAAATCGACAAAAGTCAGATCAGATTGGGGGGGGGGGGGGTGCACATTCTTTTCTTTTCATAATAAAGTTGCAAGGACACAAGACTCAGAAGGCTTCTTATGTTTTCCCTCTGCATTCCAATTAAACAATATGAATAGCAAACGCCATTATTTGGGCGCCTGTGTGTGCATGTGCATAGTGTCTGTCCTGAAGTGGTCTCTTGCAGTGCAAGTATATGTATGGTTATTAATATTCAGTTGAATATTATTGTGTTTGCAGCTGCATGCTGATGAGCCATTTTGAGGAGCCCAAGCTGAGTGATGATGAGGAGCCGCCGACCGAACAGGACAAGAGGAAGAAACTAGTCAGTCAAACAACACACACGCATGCACACGATACTCGCAACCATTCTCTCCATAATATGATTTATTTATTTTTTATTTTTTCCCTAAAATGCCTCTAACATTTTTATGATAGGGGGCAAGACATATGCATTCAGCACAAACCTATAATTACCTATGCATTTAATGTACATTTAGGCTCATCGGAGAGCAGTGTAATAATTTATTCACCCATTGTGTGGAATTGACTGTTGATTAATCATCTTATGTATGGAATTTCAGGGTGAACCCAAATATAAATATAACCTTTAAAGTTTAATTACATTTGACCTTTCCAAACTTTTTGTGACTATAATTTACTGATTATAATCAAGCAGGCCAGGCAAATGTCTTTTTGGTTCGTATTTGTTGTGGTAAATTACATGTCCTCTATGCTCCCATTCTCTCTCTCTCTCTCTCTCTCTCTTTCTCTCTCATCTCTTATATTTATTTTATGCACAGGTTGCACTGATTTTATTGCAATACATGATACATTTCGAAGGTTTTGGTTCTAGCAAGTAACCAAGTTTTGAATTTGGTTTCGCATTCAGGCTAAGTACCCATTTTGAGATTTTAGTAGCTGCCACAGTGCTGCATCATCACTTTAAGTTCAACTCGACATGATGAGTCATGGTAGCACGCTTACAGTCAACTAATGTGAGCCTAAAGGTTGAAAGAGTACAGATAAGATTCTTTTGTAAGAAGTGAACACAAAGACCCTTTGCGGAAAATATGATCATGTATGTTGTATGGGATTAGCTTTCTTTGCAATCCCACACTGTTACATTGTGCAATATGAACACCATCACCTTCTAAACATAATGTCGTTTGTGCATATACTTGAAATGAATCCGTGTGTTCAAACTAGTTAATTTTGTTGCAGTTTGGTTGAGGAAGTACAGCGGTACTGTCTTTTTTTCTCATCCCGAACCATTTGTTCTTCTAAGGGAGTAGGTGTGTATGTACGTGCTTCCCAGTGCACTTATCACCTCATCCCAGACGCTGACTTCTTGCTCCAGGGAATAGAGGAGACTCAAAAGTAGCACCTCTCCTTGCTTGATAATGTGTATGCTTGTGTGTGAGGGAGTCAGTGTGTGAGTGTGTGTCTGTGTGAAGCACTTTGAGGAGAAGAATTTGAGGGAAAAGCCTGCCTTTGACATTTTCAAGGACTTTTTGACTTTCTGCTGCTGATTCTCTTTGGGATTTGTCGAGTAGTTTGGTGCAAAATACCATGCATAAGTGGAATCACTTAATTGGGACTGGGGATAATTGTTCTGTATCCTCATAAAACCTTTTACATTGCATTTGTACTGGCAAATAGGACCTTAAAATAGAATCTCAAATTCCCCCCTCCAAAAAAAAAAAAAAAAAAAAATCACTTCTATTTCTGGTTTTAATTGAACACCAACATGCCCCCTCGCCCCCAAATGACTGACATTGTCAAAACTTGAAGTGTCCCTTTTAACACAATCCTTAATGTACTTTAATGCAACTTTTTAAATGTTAACCTAAGTAAATTAACAAAAATCCTATTCCTTCCGATCATGCTTTAGGAAAAATATGTAACAGTAAAACTGCCACTGTTTATAACATGGATGAAACGTGCTGCTTCCATACAGCATACATATTTGTCCTTAGAAATGTAAAGAAAATCCAGCATGTATTATACAGTACTGTACTGCAGGTAAATGTAAGGTATGTTGCCTAATTAAATTCCTCGACCAAATAAGCCCTTCTCCAACATCAGGCTTTCGACATGCCCTTTTACATGCACCAAGGGATAGAGAGCTATTTCTAGTGTATTATTTAGCCTTGTGAAGTGTTTGTCATGCTTCTACCATACATTAATACGACTGTTTTTGCAGTGTATTAACAGGGACGCTATCTTTGGCAAAGTTTAGTGTGATCGACTCTGTGATTGCATATATTAACGATGGAGTGACATGGATTCTTTTTGTGGAAAGTTTACATGGTGTTATTTAGGACTGACTCGGTTAAAAGTTAGAGATCCAGTCCAGGAATAGTTCTTCAAGCCAAGATCCCGTTTAAAAAAAATAAAATATAAAATATTCTGTAGTTGTTAAGTAATTTTTTATGTTGGATTTCACACTGAAGTAGAGGCATTGTTCTATTTTCTAGCGTTTGTCCTCATTAGGGTTGCGGGTGAGCTGGAACCTAGTCCAGCTGACTTTCGATCAGAGGTGGAGTAAATCCTGAAGTGATCCCTAGCCTTTTTCTGGGCACATACAGTATAGGCAACAATCCGTTCATACCTCAGCATATCCCCCCTATGTACAATTCAGTGTTTGTATTAAATGAGCCTGACATGCATGTTTTTGGAATATTGGAGGTGCAAGCATGGGGCGGACATACTAACTCCACATAGGACGGCCTGACTCTATTGGAACCGTCTTGACTTTGAATCAGACCTGATAAGTACTACACTATTGTGCTGGTTCTAAATAATACAGAGATATTGTTGTGTTGGTTAATACAAGTCTCCATCCAAAAGTATTCTAATAATAGGTCGGAGTCGGGTTACAATGGTTTTTAATGGGTTTATTTAAAAATGTATCTTTGAAGCATTTTAGTTCTTGTATACAGAAAAGGAAAACTTGTGTGCCAAAGTGCAGCATACACAGGCACACAGCTTCTACTAACGTTTGGAGGACTTTTAAAGTTGCTAATAGAAATGCATATTAATGTGCTATTTATTCCAAAATTAGAAAGTGGACCCAAAGGAGTGAAAAAAAAAACACTTTTGCTGACGAGAGACTAAGAGAACTTAAAGCCATATTCTGGACATAAAAGGAGCAATTTACATTTCTAATGGATATTTTCATTCAGGGTAACGGTAAGATTGTGCTTTGTGGGAAATTTTAAAGGGGTACCTGCTAAGGTCACCATTAAAGTTTGGGTAGTCTATTCAAATGAGCATTGTTAACAGCCATTCTTGTAGCCTGCATTCAAAGTCTCCTCTTTGATTTAGTTGTTTGTATCATATAAAAAATTTGTACCCAAAGAGAGTACTTATGAATGCATGTGGGGGTGTGGGGGCGTGTGTGTGTGTAAATGTTCAACCCTTGGGCAACGTAACAATGAATTTAACAGCTTTTACGGTTAACTTTTAATAAATCTTAGACCTGTCTTACACTTATTGTTGATCATATCAACAATCCCCTGAAAACTTTTCAAAACTCAAATAACATCCCAGCTCTTATGAAGCAATCATTTTGACTCAATGCCCTACGGTAAGAAGAGCATTTAACTATTTTTGGGGTGCACAGAGTGGAATAAATATCAAATGACTTTGAAAAGCCTGAGGTGTCAGACTGGCCCCTTAGCACATCTTTCAAAGCGACTGTGGGATGTGTGTTCCTCTTTGTGTGTGTGTACATTTTGGGAAATGAAATGAACCAACAGGATGCCAACTATACATACATACATACATACATACATACATACATACATACATACATACATACATACATACATATATATATATATATATATATATATATATATATATATATATATATATATATATATATATATATATATATATATATATATATATATATATACACACACACACATGATGGGACACAAGTGACCTACTATTAAGAATTAAAACAGAAAAAGTGTGTTCCTTTTTCTTTCTTTCTTGCTCTAATCTTAATACTGCAATATTTTTGGCTCACTGTTGTTATACGTCACAATCCAATATCTGCCCATGCCAAGTTGGTGGGGAAAAAAAAAAAAAAAAAAAGTAAAAAAATGGGTCGACAAAGGATTGTATACGTACTGTTATACTGACTGGATAATGCTTTTATTAGGGATGCACGATATTTGTGGCCATTAATTATCGACAATTATCAACCAATTTGATGTCATACAGATAAACCAGATAATAAAGAGTTATCGGCATAATTATCAGCACTCACACAAGCTTACTTAAGTGAATGAGTGAGTGAAAAAACAAAAAACAAAAATCCATGCATGCTGTCAAGTTGCCGCGGGAGTGACGTCTCACAGCCGACAAATTTGTCTTCACTTATTATAGGGCTGGCCTGGAAACTAACCCCCACGATGGAGGAGGGATTACTGTATGTTTCCTGACTTATTCCCCTTTATCCTATTGGCATGAGATGTCTCACTTTGATTTGAGGGTTCCAGTCATGGTTATATGAAAGTGTTTGCTTCTTTGGCACACAGTACATAATGCATCCTTTGATTCTTGTTCTTCATCTAAAGGACAGCAGCATCAAACAACAAGAGGGGTAAGCAACATGAAAGACCTGCTCCATTGGGTACAAATAACATTGGCAAAGTCAGTAGTGTCTCTTGAAAGCACCACTTCAACACAGCCCCATAATTTTGTTAATGACGTTTACAAAAAAAAAAAAAAGTCAGAAACTGCAGGCATATAATGGTTTCCTAATATGAGTCAAAAACTGTTAAATGGACCATCCATATTGTTTTCAGCACAAAGTTGGAATGGCTGATCGGTAATGGTATGACTATGTGTAACTTGTTTAATTTCACAAATTTATGTCATGTAAATTACCTTGCTTCAAAAACTTGTTCTCATGTGCATCTTGGACAAGACAAGTCATGCTAGCAGCAGTAACAATTGCTCTTGCTATCCATGACGGAACATGCAACCGACATGGTGAAGCCAACTTCAAAACAAAATCTAATGACACATCACTTTACTCAAACACTGTTAACTGTTGTCATAGATAGATGAACACAGATACATTATTAGCAAATAAATATTGTTTGGACCAGTGGAGTGAAATTGGATAAATTTTCATAGCAGCAAACGGTGCAATGTTTTTGTTTTTAATCCATTCAAACCGTTTGGTTCGTCTGCTTCGGTTCGGTTCGTCTGTGTTCTGTTTGGTCCATAAAGCACACATAGTTTTTTTTTTTTTTTATTATTAGAGTAGTGCAGTCTGGCTGTGACGTTTAGTGAGAGCCAGTGTGGCAAGCAGGGGAGTTGTGTTCTGATGACTGTGGAAATTCGCTCACTCACACTCGCCCTCAGTGAAGAGTTAATATGATGCAAAGCAGAGTGGACAGTAGCGCTAATGCTTGCAAAAGTGCATGTTTGTGGGCCTCCTCATTGTTGCTCTTTCCATGCTTGCTTATTATCGTTTGTGCGAATATTTGTACGCCCCGCCAGAAACGTACAGATTGGCGAAACGGCACCAGATGCCTGTTGCAAGTGCCTTTCATTACTCACATAACGGAGCAGGCGACAGTGAGACCAGCATACGTGCATAAAACGGACATCCTATTTGTACTTTTTATGCTTTAGTGAACCTTTCCACTCCCATTTTTGGCACATGGGTTGGGAATCACTGAGTTAAGCTTATAGAATGCATTATTTTTGCGTCACGTTAATGTGTCAGTATGTCTATGCTGAAGGCACAGATTTTTGTTCATGTTAGTCAATGGATGAGTGATTACTCATGAGTGTTTTTGTCATTAGCTTTTTACCCCCTTTATTCTTATTTTAATGAACCATTAACCTCCTCAAGCCCATCTGTCACTCCTGTGGAGATGTATACTCATATGAAATGACTTTTTGTGCATTATGAATTCACCCTGGGATACAGAAGGCATTTGTAATGAAGGCGTTTGCGTTTTGCTCTGTTATTGCTCCCAATCTCAGCAGACCGCCAGTGTTAGCATAATGTGATTTTTTTGAATTACAGACCTCGCTGACTGCTATTCTACCCCAGCACATATAAAGATTCTCCATTCTGCTGCCGGAGGCAATGCGCAACCATCTCATTGAGTTCCCATCTCGCCATTGCCATTTGATCGTGTCAGTTCCCACACGCTGTTGCAAATTTTGCAACTACTGTACGCTGGTGTTTACCATCTTCAGAGTTAACTATGTATTCATGATGCCCACAATGGCATTTTCATACAGAACCACAATATCAAATGGAATCATAATTTTTTTTGTTCGCATCACCCAGCAGTATCTTCTTCAGTCTCCACCTTATCTGTATGGATGAAGATCAATCGATGCTGCCTTCTGGCATATGCACTCGTAAGATTTCAACATGAGAGCCACTTACCACAAGCAGCGCAATAATCATTTTGCCTCCACACATCTATGCTCTTGTCTTGAGTTCTTATTCTCGGGTTTAGGTATTCAGGGGTATTTCCCTCACTAAGCTAATGAGTGTCATTAATATCTGATCAGACAATTCAGTTGTTAAATTGATCCTAATAAATCGTAATTACTGATGTGGTGCACGTGGCTCATTACAGTACAAACTAATCTCTGGCTGATTGTTTGCTCAAAGGACTTTGAGATAAGTAATTGGAGCTGCAAGTATAAAACTCCACTGGGATTTATAAAGTATTCCTCGTTCTCTGAATAAGGTGCTTGTCGGAGTATGCCGTCGGACAATATGACTAATTGGGATTTTCTGAGAACAGATGGGAGTCATTTTAATAAAACATTCACCTTGAATAATTGGCAGGAAAAGTTGTTAGTCTGCTTGTGTTTCTCATTGGCTTTGTCAGACATGGAAATACAGGATTGATTAAAATAGCTTTGTTTTCTTTTCTTGTTGTTTAATAAATAAGTGTGCACTTATAAAGTTGAGTGAAATTGTGTGCTTCATCACTAACACGCCCCATTAGTTGCAGAAAAGAAACAATCTTTGCTTAGAATACGCATTTATTGACTCCTTCTGAACACTTGCCTCAAAGCCCCCCCGCATCCTTAAAAAAAGGTCAACCTTTCATTTTGTATTCGGAGTGCATTTTCAATTAACATAAGTAACCTTGTTGAGGATCTTAATTTGGCCGTAGCCTGTAACTTTCCCCTCTCTATGAAAGTGAAGGCAAACAGGTCTGTGATGTTGAATTATTTTAAATATACTTCCAGCTCTTTTCATTCAAAAGGCTCTCAATCATATGTGAACCTGTCTTATACTTGTTCTGCAAGATATAGGTTGTCACGGTTTCACATAAATGCGGGCCGCACCATGCTTTTCTCATGTAATCGAAAGCATGCAGTCTTCCAGTAGTCTCTGTTTGGTAACAGTCATTTACGCCTTCTCCCAATTCCTATTAGGAACACATATTCCAATTTGTGCAGCCTCATTTCCTGAGCAAATGACTGCAATCAAATTGTAATCCTCCTACTAAATCAAGAGACCATAAAAGAAAGCCCAGATAGGCAGTGAAGAGTGTTTTTGTACAGTGTTGAACAATCCATCATGTCCCGTTAGGTCCCTTCTTACATCTCACCTCAACCATTGATTAAGTCTAGACGTGGTCACTTAGTGTAATGACTGTATTGATCTCTCAGGACATTTTTTTTTTATCAATGTCACATCAATGTATAATTTAACATTTAGACACTGTTCAACCATTTATTAGGTAAGGCAGGAAAATAGTTTCATTTCTATAGCACATTTCATACACAAGGCAACTCAATGTGCTTCCCACAAGCAATAATGACACAATACTTTCACAAGCGAAGCAGAGAAAATAAAAGTAGCTTACAAATATTACTACAAGAACATACATTGATAACATTAAAACACATGAACAGAAGACTTTAAAACATGTAAGAGTAAAGTCAAGAAGTAAGAGTAGTTTTCTAAAGTAATTAAAAGAAAAAACATGGTGATGATTTTGTAAACATTTTCACATCATGTCTTTTGGAGATGTTAATTGACGATTAGGGCCAAATCAAAGGTTATGGGGGGGAAATAGTAGTTTTTTGACCTGGGTTTAAAAGCATTTACACTCGGGACTGACTTCACTTCTAATTGCATCTTATTTCATTTTTGTGCAGCATAACAACTAAATGCAACATCACCATGTTTACTTTAAACTCTGGGTTCTACTAATTGACCTAAGTCTCCAGATCTCAGAGGCCCAATGGGTTTATATTCATTTATTTTTATTTATTAGGGTGATTATCATAGAGCGGTTATTGTGGTCAGTCTCCACCAATTGTTTTTTTTTTTTTTTTTTACATTAAGGGGCCTAACCCATTTTCAATCAATCCTCAGTAAGGTAATGCTCAATTCCTCCACCCTGTGAATGAGCCATTTTCATTTTCATGGTCGCATATACTAAAATTCTTTTGTGAATGAGTCAATGTTGTAAAAGTGACCAAAAAAAAAAAGTGTATAAATGCAGCCTGTTTATAATTTATCTTATGTACCGTCTTCATGCTTTTTATTTTCATCTTCTGCTCACAAGTCAATTCCAAAAATGTCTTCCTTTTACCCCCCTCCAATTAATCTCTTGTAACAATCTGCCCCATTTATCTTTGACTTTGTCAAAGCCATGGAGGCCACTCGGTATTGGTGTTGTTTTTCCATCATCCCTCCAGTCCACTTCATCCTCAAGCCTCTCTTCAGCCCAACTTGTTGCTTTCTATCATATTGTTTGTGCTGTGTATCGCCACCTAGATTGTTTTTGTGCGTCACTTGTGCATGTTTCGCTCCACTCATGGTTGCCTTAGAGGCGTAGACGCACTCCACTAAAGGGTAGAACACTTCAGGTTTCTTCTTCAGCAATGAATATTTTTCCTCCCCCAGTCTTCCTGTTGCATTTATCTTTTGCTTACATACAAACAAACAAACAAACCAAGTTTATTTTCTAACTTCCTGCCAGTCCAATTCAATCAAAAACTTGGATGGACTGTTTGCTCATGTCACATTGCCCAAACATGCATCATTTTTATTTTTATTTTTTTACCGTTTTGTTCCTACCCCAGTTTGGTGTCAGGCAATTGATTTATTGCATTTGTATGGGGCCACATCTATGAAAAATGATCAATAACATACTGATGCCCATTTGGCATTCTATTTGCCTATGCTAATGCTTTACACCAAGGTTAGATAACCACATCCATGATATCTGTTCCATATGCTGAGGCTTATCAGAGTTGTACATTATTAAAAAAAAATGACTATGGCACTTCTCATTACAAAATGCAAAGCAGATAAAGTAACAGTTATAATTTAGTTTTTCGTCCAAATGTAGAACTTAAACATTTTGTTTCATCAACCCTTAAAAATCTAAATTATTAGTATTTAAAAATGAGACAGATCCCAATATTTGGCCCACTTTGAGATTTTAAGTGTTTTCAACACACAAAATGTGTACAAATATACTGTGACCAATACTCAGTGCTTAAAAAATAGATTTACAGTATATTGAAATATAAAGTTGTGGTATATCAATATGCAATATACTCTATTACTTTAACGCCACCCTGATCAATCTTTAATTTGCTTCATTCACAAGTATATTAAAACGTGTTTCCTCAAGTTTCAAACATAAGTCATGCATGCAGCAGTCAAATTCAGTACGCCACCTGGTGATCTTAGTGCCATTGAGTGTCAGCTAACAGTTTAAAGGATGCAGTCTGTTGACTAATTGATTTGCGTCATTACAGCACTCAGGCTAAATCTCCTCCCGTCAATCCCCTGAGGGTCAGTCACTGTGAGTGACACCTCGTATATTTCAAACTTCTTACATCAGGGAGTTGACAAACTGCTCAGATTCAATAACAGTGGATGACACTTTTCATCAAACGTGACAGCTTAAGAACTGTGTTGAAGTCATGTTGCGCTGTGGCAGAGGCTTTGCGGCTGGCCGGGGTTTCCAGATGTCGTGTCAGAAATTAGCTAATAGAATTAACATGTCTGCCTGCCGTGTAATCCAGTCAACCCCACGCTGTCTGCAACATTTCTTCGTTTATGCTTGAATTCATCAGACAGCCGTACAGCTCATTACATCACATGAGCGTGTATGTGCCCCAGCACACACACTGTGTTGACGACACGTGGCAAATCTGTGTAGTGATTATCAGTAAATGTAATCTAACACTCAACCAGCAAGCGATGCGGTTTTATGGTCACCCCAGTCTGTTGTAACACCCCGAGCCTGATGGGAGGATTTCCTCAAATTTCACTTACTGATTAGATTTTTGGCCAAAAGTCAAGGCCAATTGACATGTGTGTCTCATTTCTGTGAATTTAATATCAGTGGGGGAATTTGTTAATTGTCTAAACCAAAGATGAATTGATTAAAATAAATTTAACAATCAGTTCAAAATCTTATTTTATTCTTGCTACTGTGATATGTGGTACTTGTTAAGACTTTGCAGTGGCGCCTTACAAAAATGTGATGAAATGATTATAAATGGTCCCCATAGTTGATCAAGGAAATTTCTCTACTGGGAAAATTGTACATGTTCTACAAAGTTCTTACACAATACAGTACTCTTATTTTTCCCCGAATGTATAATTCCTTCCCTCACCTCGCGCTTCTCGCCTTTTCACCTTTCCTTGCCTCAATCTCACACTTTTGTTCTCCTTTCTGCCATGCTCATCTCCATCTTCCCTTTTGGATTCAACGGATTGTGCTTGTATTCCCAAGATATGTAGTTTCCACTCCTGTGATTGGCGAATTTCTGGGCATAGCTGTTCCCTTCAGCATTCTCTCTGCTTTTATCTCAAGGGTGTTAGTTTTGCCCCTGTATCTGTTTGCTTAATCTTATTCATCCCCTCCTGTGTTTGAAACACTAGAGTGTAAATTTACATCTAGATCGACATTTCGGCAAACACGCGTTTTATGTATTCACTAAGTATTAGGGGGAATTTTACTGTATTGAGATGTGTAACTTAAGTGTCGAAGCTTAAGTCAAGGACTAGCCACATCTTAATGCAATTGAATCTACTTTACAGCCTTTTCCTAACAGACGTTGCATGCAAATGACAGCAAGGTGAGACTCAAAAGGAGCTCGGAGTTGGTCATTCACTTAAGCCACATTTGAAACAAAACTGTTCAATTAAGCTGTGTGCTTTGGAACATGCACTAAACAGAAGATTGCTACGTGGGAAGGGTATAATAATTAATCAAATTCTGTTCTCCAAACACTTTTTGCAAAATAGTCCACCCCTTAACTTGTCAGCAGAATCACTTTTGATTCAGGCTTAATAAATAGGAATCTATAAATGTTAGTAACTGTGAGAAGGAGATCCACCAAGACATCCACCCTGGCACAAGCTCTCTTTCCTTTCTTCCCCTCTTGGTGCATGTTTACTCTAGATCAGTGGATGTCATTAATATTTGTCAATTTTGGGCCTTTGAAACACTTTGAGACTCTTTTGTGATTCACTCATTCACTCCCAGCCATTTTCACTGAAGCAACCCCCTTCGCTCCCGGCTGTTTTTACTGAATTTTGACTGTTTTTGCAACGTCCATAGAACATTGTGTTCTATTTCTATAAAAACATGGAACCTACCAAAAGAAAGATTAGAGTCTCTTCTTTCATCAGGAAAAAATTTACATTATATATATATATATATATATATATATATATATATATATATATATATATATATATATATATATATATATATATATATATATATATATATATATATATATAGCTAAGTTTCATCATTATTCACAGAGAGGCTGCATCAAATCCTTCTATATGCGCTAGCATAAAGACATACAAAATGTATAAATACATCTTTGGGACACTTAATACATTTAAAATGGAACATATTTATACGTTTTTGGGAGCAAATGAAATAGCTCTCTCCTTCCAACATTTTTACATGACAGAATAAAAAATAAATCAAAGCAATATTGTGTCATTTATGAAAGATTAAATGTCATCTACGTAGATTATATGTTTAGAAATCTTATCACAATTTCAGCCAAAAATGCTTCCTGACGTTTCAGCCAGTAAACGCACATCATTCTCTCAGTCGTCATGCTTTTTCAAACACAAACCGAGCAGAGTACACACTAGTCAGTTAGTAAATTATGATGGTTATATGCTTTTCTCATTAAGACACTCGAGCAGCCACTCTTCAGGGGTTTGATTGCTCTGTAATGGCAGCAAGCAAATGAGCAGTACAAGTGTCATGATTGGCAAGGGACCAAGAGTTGCCATTTACAATAATGTTGCTCTCCAAGGGCTACAAATGAGTCTTTTCATACCCTTTCCCCCTCTGTTTTTGGACGTCTACAGTGAGGGCAAATGCAACTTTAGCTGATTAGGTGATTAACGCGAGCCACTCGCCGTTCGTATGGGTCTGTACACTGACCTGGTTTCAAAGGGTTGAGTGACGGAGAAACAACACCATAATTACTTTGTCAAGGGGAGAAGGACAAACTCAGTCATAGAACAGGACACAAATATTCATTAAAGTCGGAGTCCCAAAAGTGGTGCAATTTGGATTTTTACGCAAATCTTAAGGATAACGAGTCCTCAAAAGTCACACGATTACAGTACGTTAGCAAATCTCGTACGGCTTCATCTCACTGAACATCAAATGATTAATTCCACCAGTAAGTTACTTTTTGGTCCTTTTGGACAGACGTACACTTATTAATTCCACAGCAATCTATACAAAGCCTCCAGCAATATTGCTCTGCAAACAACTTCCTTTCCTTTCTCCAGTAAGTCAGCAAAGGTTGAGTCGCTAGGCTTTGCAATTAAACCGCTGTGATTCGTGGGGGAGAGTGAACTCGTCGTAAATAGTGAAAAACTGAAAGTCTTTTCGGTACAAATAAATACTTTTGATTACAAATGCATTTTTTTTTCTAATTGTTCATGATTATGATTTAAAATGAAAGTATAACAAATCATCTAACAACATGGCCCTAAAAAATAAATTGTCTTGTATACTTCAATGTACACTACTGATTATTAACCAGGTCTTTGGCATCATCTTTTTCCATCATTCTATATTGTTTAGCTATACATATACATTGCTATTTTCCTCTTTAAAGCATTTGTTTAAACAGGTTTTGTGATGGCCAGAGCAAAAGATGATGGGATTGTTTTGTTTTGTTTGCTTGAAAAGAGAACAACTTCAATGTCTACCAGTGTAAAGGATTTTTTTTTATTTTTTTTTTAACTGTGGAGTTTTGGCTGTATTTGTAAGTCATTCTATCGCACTCAAATAAAATGTCATGTTATTTATAAGATTGGATGCGTATTACAACAGGACTGCCAGCAAATTGTGCAGTTGTTGCTCCGCTAGTCTTTGTAAGTTATATTCTACATTTCTGTGCTTTTGTGTTTTCACTCACAAAAAAAAGGAAAAAGAAATAATCTGAGCTGTTGCATTTATATTTGAAAACTTCTCTTTATGCTTCTCTTGCATGCATCATAAGATAACTGACAGCTGCTGAATATTTGTTTAGTTCAAGTTTTGAGGTGGATGTCAAAAGTGGAAGTTTTAATTCATCTTTGTTGCTTTCTACCTTACGGTTTGTGAGTGTTAAAACACTGTAAGGTGTCTTTTGTATCTACAACCACAGCTACACTATGCTGACATCCCTTGCAGGAATTAATAAGAGGGAAAATAATTTCTATGGCTGCCAGAGAACTGGTTGGAAATCTGGTTTATGCTCATTCCCGTCACAAACTGTGCCTTTGGGCCTTGCAATTGTCACTCTGCTGCTCCCGTCGCCATGCGTAATGGAAACGTTATCATGCATCCCAACCAAGCAGAATGCTTTGATTCAGCTGTCTACAATATTTTTTTTTTTTTTTTTAACTTTCCATTTATAAAGAGATTAGGATGTCATGTTTTTGTCCTGAAAGCAATTATTGCCGCGCTGTCTTGGCCATGCATCTTTGTGTGTCTGCTTCTTGCTGTGTGGCTGCCATGTTAGTGATGCATTTTATTGAAGAGCAGACTTAACATCTTATTTAAGTCAAAACTGTGGAGTTTAATACTGCAGGCACAACAAAAGGATAAGCTAATGGTAAAGTTAGCATAGGCGATGACTAATTTACTTTACCAACAAGTGACCAGCAGCACTTGAGTGTGTCACTCATATGACATTGGCACACTTGTGGCTTGTACCTTTTTTTTTTCATGAAATCTTCATGAGTGTGTGCATTGCAGTGAAAAATAACCTCACTGTGTTCATAGTCTAACAAAATGACACATTATCTGTGGTCAAACTGGCAGAGCAAAAACCCTTAACACATTGGTTAAAAGAAGCTGATGTGCCATTTCACAGCTCATCACTGTGAAATATGGTTGATGTGATGTGTGAACTGCTGATCAAAGCAATACTTGCGTGCAGTAATGTGTTCAAAATTGAACCAGACTGAATATGTAAAGGAGACATGCATTTTATTTTGCAATTTAAAACAGTTGCTAGGTGTCCTCATAACATGTCAGTGACCTGTTTTTGACCAAAAAAAAAAAAAAAAAAATCCTGAAGGATCAAGAATGTTACTAAATTATGTTTTATTTGGATATGACAAAAGTGACAAAGACATGACAAACGGAGTAAAGACACTATACTCTAAGGGGTATATTCACTAAGTGTGCTACATCCGGTAAAAGTGCAAAATATTTATATATAACTGCACTCGCAGTCTGCGCCCAGTTACCCACCTGTTCACTAAGGATATTGCTCTAGTCATATACCGCCCCAAACACGCCCACAAAACTGACAGCTTGGAGCAAATTTGCACCTGATTTACCACACATGGCAATGGATTTGCGCCAAGAACATGGTTGTTATATTAACAGTTGCGAGAAAGATGACATTATCAGGAAGCGAGGTTGGACCGAGAGTAAGCGTTTAGAGCGCCATTAACACATTCATTGCCAGACCAGCAAAAAAAAATGCATCATTTGACGTCTTTTTCTGTCAATGGCAGTGAATGAGTTAAGCTGTACAGAGCAGAGAGGATGACAACGACGTCATTCATTCATAAACTACAAATTATTGGTGCGATCGTTTTAAAAAAATATATTTTCAGATGTTGCCGTGGGCGTACAGTATGCATCTGGCACATAAGAATGATCGTAAAATCCCTCCCCGCCATTGCCGATCAGCCCGGGTTACGTTATGTGTCCTAAACCAACATAGAAAAATCTCTCTCTCTCTCTCTCTCGCTCGCTCTCTCGCTCGCTCTCTCTCTCTCTCTCTCTCTCTCTCTCTCTCTCTCTCTCTCTCTCTCTCTCTCTCTCTCTCTCTCTCTCTCTCTCTCTCTCTCTCTCTCTTTCTCTTCCAAAAATTATCTGTGGCTTAACAAAACACAATGCAGCCTTTCTTATCCAGCAGCTTTTTTAGCAGTATCTCTTCAAATTGAGATTTGCTGTTTAATTACAAAAACTGCAGTTTCTTCACTGATACATTTCTTTTTAAAGTTGTGCGTTGTTGTATTGCAGTTGGCCCTGGAAGACCCCGTGCACAGTGTCTCGCTGCAGCAGTTTGTGTACGAGAAGCTGAAGGCTCAGCAGACCCTTTTGGGAGACCAGAGCTTCAGCGGCCTCATGGAGACTGTGGACACGGAGCTCGTAAGGCAGCTGCAGGAGTTCCTGCAGGGCTTCTGAACCACGTCCGCAGTCCTTCACCACCGTTCGCAACACACCTTTGCCGTTTAATCCTCAACGCCTCCTTTCCTTTAAAGAAAAAAACAAGAAGACTCAAGCCAACGTGTGGATCGCTAATCCAGATCTTCCCAAACGCTGCCCATGTTATGCCTTATCTATATTCAGAGCTAGCTTTGTCCATTCCCCCGCTAACGCCTCACATCCCTCCGTTAAACTAGATTGCTTTATATTCCTTTTCTAAAGAAATAGATGTATGATTTATCTGTATTTACCACAATTTTGTAAAGCATCACCTCACTCACTTCCACTCATCTTGTCAACGTGCAGTTTCTTCCATTCATGTGGTTTTGAAGTGGAATGAATGAGTGGAACCAACTAACCAAAAAATTGTTTGCGTGCGAGGGACTGTTCACAGGAATATTCTACAGACTGGAGCCAAAATGTGGATGAAATGAAACCAGAAGGACCTTTAACAGTGTTTACAAAATCTATTCTTAAAAAAAAACAAAAAAACACACACACACAAAAAAACACACAATAGAAATGTAATTTTTGTATGTATGTAAAATATGACAATAATCCGCATGATTATTCTTTTAGTTTGTTTTTACTTTTGCGGTTTTCTCCCCCTCCTTGTTTTAAAGTGATTATGTTGTCATAGCCGGAGGTCTAGTTGAAGTAACTACTGAGAGTTTTTTTCTTTGTTTTGTTACGTTAGTCTATGAAATTGGTGATTTTTTTTTTCTTTTATTCAAGCCATTGTTTTGAATGTGGAACCACATTATGTATATATGTACTGCTGCTAATTGTGGGCGTGTCGGAGCACTTTAATAACCAAAAACTTCCTTCTCATAACTGCTACATGTTCTTCAACATCGTGAATATCAGCAGGACGCCTTCACTTCAAAGTTTTACTCCTTGTCAAAATTATGCGCACCTACCGTATTTTTATTTGACCACTTAAAACGAGAGTGGCAGAACCAGTATTCAATACAGTTTAATTTCATTCAGGCTATATCAGTGTTTAACATACAGTATGTGCTTAAATGGTTTTTGAGCTCCGAAACTAAAAGTGGTTGTCTGAGAATTGGAGTTCATGAGGGAACCTAAAACTCTTTTTGTTCAGCTTTATAATTAAATTAGATAATGTGAGTCTATATTATTGCATAGTGGTTTTAGTTTTACACAGGAAACAGATGAACATGCAGCCTACTCCCGAGTGGACGTCAGCCTTATGGTCTTATGCTTGAAACATGAGACTCTTGTTTCTTGAAAGTGTGTTTCTTGTTTCCGTTAAACACTAGAGGATCTCTTTGCTTGTATTCTGTTAATATGACAACTCTGCAACAGCGGATGTTTGCTTTTTGATTTTGTTTGTTTTGGGTGGGACGGGAGCAAAAAAAAAAAACAAAAAAAAAAAACAATAAAAGATGTTCTTTATTTCACCCTTGAGCTTTCAATAAAACAGTACTCAGCCCAAGAGTTAAGAGCTCAATGACTAGAAGAAGAAAACACGTGTACAATATTTGTGTTTGTGATTTCATCATCAAAAGAGTCATGTTGCTTTTCTCTCCCTGCTGCTTTGTTGCTGTAAAGGATGTGTGTACAGTGGTATGAAAAAGTATCTGAACCTTTTGGAATTTCTCACATTTCTGCATAAAATCACCATAAAACGTGATCTGATCTTTGTCAAAATCACACAGATGAATCAACAGTGTCTGCTTTAACTAAAACCACCCAAACATTTACAGGTTTTCATAATTTTAATGAGGATAGCATGCAAACAATGACAGAAGGGGGAGGAATAAGTAACTGAACCCTCTGCCTAAGGATACTTAAAGAGCAATTGAAACCAATTTTTACCAAACAATTTAAGTCAGGTGTGTGCCCAATCACTGATGAGTGGCTTAAAGCTTCCCTGCCCACTATAAAACACACACCTGGTTAGAATTGTCTTGATGAGAAGCATTGTCTGATGTGCACCATGACTCGCTCAAAAGAGCTGTCGGAAGACCTGCGATCAAGAATTGTTGGTTTGTATAAAACTGGCAAAGGATACAAAACCATCTCTAAAAGTCTGGATGTTCATCAATCGACAGTCAGAGAAGTTGTGTACAAATGGAGAGAGTTTGGCACTGTTGCTTCTCTCCCAAGGAGTGGCCGCCCACCAAAGATGACGCCAAGAGTTCAGCGCAGACCACTCAAAGAGGTAAAAAATAACCCTAGAGTGTCTGCTAAAGACTTACAGAAATCACTGGCACAGTCCAATATCGCTGTGCATGCATCAACTATATGTAAAACATTGGCCAAGAATGGTGTTCATGGGAGGACTCCACGGAGGAAGCCACTGCTGTCTAAAAAAAAAAACATTGTTGCTCGTTTGATGTTCGCAAAAAGGCACTTGGACACTCCACAGAAGTTTTGGCAAAATATTTTGTGGACTGATGAAGCCAAAGTTGAATTGTTTGGGAGGAACACACATCGTCATGTGTGGAGGAAAAATGGAACAGCTCACCAACATCAACACCTCATCCCCACCGTGAAGCATGGTGGAGGGTGCATCATGGTTTGGGGCTGTTTTGCTTCCTCAGGGCCTGGACAACTTGCAATCATTAATGGAAAAATGAATTCAAAAGTTTATCAGGATGTTTTGCAGGAAAACCTGAGGCCCTCTGTCAGACAGTTGAAGCTAAAAAGAGGATGGATGCTGCAACAAGACAATGATCCAAAACACAGAAGCAAAGCGACTTCAAAATGGTTTCAGAAGAACAAAATACAGGTTCTGGAGTGGCCAAGTCAAAGTCCAGACTTGAACCCCATTGAGATGCTGTGGCATGACCTCAAGACAGCGATTCATGCCAGACATCCCAGAAATCTGACTGAACTACAGCAGTTTTGTAAAGAAGAATGGGCCAAGATTAGTCCTGATCGATGTGCCAGACTGATCTGCAGCTACAGGAAGCGTCTGGTTGAACTTATTGCTGCCAAAGGGGGGCCACAAAATATTAAATGTGATGGTTCAGTTACTTATTCCTCCCCCTTCTGTCATTGTTTGCATGCTATCCTCATTAAAATATGAAAACCTATGAATGTTTGGGTGGTTTTAGTTAAAGCAGACACTGTTGTTTCATCTGTGTGATTTTGACAAAGATCAGATCACGTTTGATGGTGATTTTATGCAGAAATGTGAGAAATTCCAAAAGGTTCAGATACTTTTTCATACCACTGTATATCAGTCAACACATTATCATATACACGCTCAACTGCTGCCTCAAAGGAAACAAATTCAGGAGCTCAATCAAACAATCGGCCTTCTTTTGATTGACTTGTATTCTGTTATTAACACTGCCAGAGGAGCTGTTCATTTAACTGTTTGTCTATCATTGTGGTTGTGGTGAAATGCACTGCTTCAAAAAGACGTTTCTTCAAGCCTCTTTCTCGAGATCCTGCAAAATTGGCTCATCAGTAAACAGGAGATCTGCTGGTGGCTTTTATACAGAATCTTGCAAAGGTGAGATATAGCAGATACTTTGTTGTGTCTGGTGTGATGTATAAAATAAGGGCAAAGTGATGGGTGTTAAACTTTCACTTTTGTCCTTGCAGTGCAGAATACTTTGCAAGTTCAGGTCCGGACCAACTCCGTTGCAGCTAAGCGAATACCCTTGAAGGCGAGAAGTTCCTGTGTCGACTTGAACCCGTTCAGTGGCAGTGGGAAAAGGCAGGAAAATGCTTGCCCAGACCCAAAAAGTTTGGGACTTCTTGATGTTTGCATTCTCCCAACCGCTTAGTCCATGAAGCCAAGTTTGAAACAAAGAAAAAGTATTGTCCCTTTCAGCAAGAGTAACTGTTTGTTTCTCCTCGCTCAGGCGATAAGACGGTGGCCAGTCGCTATGGGCCAGGCTCCGCCAATTTGTCTTAGGAGAGCCCATGTACTGCCGGACGCTGGCCTCTTAAGTGATTTATGGAGTGTGAAGAGACTTGTAAGGAATTCTGCTCACACCTTCCCAACCAGCACTTCTAATTCCACAGAGGCGCTCATTTTTCTTTCGCCGTACTCGGACCGCAACCACTGTAGTCCTTGAGAGAGCCACAGGTACGTGGGACGTTGAACAATGCACTGCACCATGGAGGGGAATACAGCACTGCTCTTTTGCAGTGTTTTGCAATAGTGTAGGGCCACTGCCTCCTTTGTTTTTATGAGTTTTTTTCTACCCTCAACGGTCAACATGACTTGAAAAACGTGAACTGGGAGAATTTTTCAAATGGAGGTAATGATCTCGACAAGGAACCACGTGAGTCAAACATTGGAATGTCCGTTAACACATTCACTGCCAGCCCAGCAAAAATGCATTATTTGACGTCTTTTTCCGTCAATGGCAGTCAATGACTTAAGATGAGATGTAACCAAAATTGATGGATTTTTAAGCAACATTTGCCTTAAAAAAAAAAAAACAAAAAGGAAAAAAGGAGGCTGCAATATAATCACAAAAAATATTGGCACATTGTGTTTAACACATTCAGCCAGCCCAGCAAAAAATGCATTATTTGACGTCTTTTTCCGTCAATGGCAGTCAATGAGTTAAGTGTTAGCACAACTTGCTGTTCTCTAACAAGCTGAACTGCAAATTTTGTGAGTTGACCAATACATCTCCAGTTTAAGTTGTTGTTCATATTTTAGCATCAGGACAACAAGACGATAGCTGACACTTAAACAGCAGAACCATTGGAAGGCTTCATACGGGACTTTCTCAGAAGGGAAGCTGGCCTTTGGACTTCAGTGTGTCAAGGGCAGGTTCCAACAGAGAGACTGGACGCGTCACAGAAAGGCATAGAAATTGTCCATAAAAAATGTTTAAAGAGTACTGAAGCAGTGAACAGGTGAACATTTGCTTTTAAAAGCTTAGACAATATCAAATATCAAATTTATGCTCATGCTAAAATCTTACACTAAAGTATTTATTTATTTTGGGAGGGAGTGTATTTGTTGATTTGGAACATCATCCAGCATACTACAATTCAAGTCGATGTGAATGAACAAGGTCAAGAGGCAGTTAGATGTACACCAAACCAGCCTGGTTTTTTATTTTTTATTTTTTCCTCTGCTATCGAGCTGCCACAGTTGACAACGCGCATGAAGTCAATGCATGTCCTTGTGATGTTCCAACAGAAAACATTTTAACCAGTCTTTTCCTTCCACTATTTGAAATCATTAACACTAGTCTAACAGTCGTCTGTGCTTGATACAATCGGATGCTGGATGTCGAACCAGGCAGCGATGTGTAATATTTGCGCGTGAGTGCTATTGACTGGGAAAAATCTTTTAAATGTGACCTTTGCCTCTCGCTGTGAGTGAAGTTTGTTCTTTTTGCAGCCGGAACCATGTCAATGGCAGTGGCTGTATATGGGTGAGTACCACTTTGTCTCTTTTTGCTTTGATTTTGATTGCAAGTGGTGCCTGTAATTAAAACAACTCCATACGTCATTCCGCCGAAATCTAGTCTGGACAAGATGAATGACTTTTCTCCTCCAAGTAGTGAAAATCCATTACAGTTACACACCCTAACCTCATTGATATGAACAGCATAAAACAGCGGAGGTACAACTTGATGCACGACTGAATGGCAAATATTTCATGAGCCTCCTACTACTGCTGTGAAGACAAGAAAAATAAAACGTCAAAGTCTTGAAGAGGGGGAAAGAAACAAAAGATTGCGATGTCACGGCTGCTTTTCTTCAACTTATTTTCTTGTAGCTGCTGGCAAAAACAACCAAACTGGTCCAAAATAAATGAAATCTTGTGCTATGCTAATTGTTATTTTGTAGCTTTTTCTCACTGTGGCCATCCCTCTCGTAGAGTGATTCCAAACCTTAAACGAGCCTTGGCACCTATTTTACATTACAACGATGATTTTTGTCTCAATTTACTCCCATACGCACTTCCTCAATGTGAAATACGGACTTAATTGGTTGAACATAAAGCTATTATTTGATTCTGTTCTCTTATTCATTCAACAGATGGAGGCCCAGATGAATTGAAACTTCTGCCATCTGTTAAAATAGTACTTAATAGTTTGCCTGTCACTATACATCATTGGCATAGATAGATGAACATGAATCTATGAATACATTTATTTCTACATTATTTACACAGTTGTTGGGAATCACTGCTCTAAAATAGGTACCACAGTCCAGATAGTTGCAGAACCCTGAAATAGACATGGAAAAAGTAATTGCCCCCACCCTTGTTAGCTAATCACATTTTTTTTGGGAAGCTGAGTTCATTTTCACTGACTGATCATCTCCAGACCTGTTCAGTTAAGAAATCGCTGAAATCGAACCACTCTTGACAAAATGTAGCCGGCCGAAAGATCTCAAAGAGAGCCATTGTCCACGAAGGAGTGGTGAAGCTTCTCAGGACTGGCCGACCTACAGAAATGACCCCAAGAGCACAGTGAGCGAATTCTCCAGGAAAGTCACAAGGGAACCCAGAACAACAAAATGTGAACAACTTCAGGCCTCCGTCATCTCAGTTAAAGGTTAGTGTACATCATTCAGCAAAAAGGTAAAGATTGGGAAAAAACAACATCCATGGTAGACTTACTCAAATCTAATACAAAAAAAAAAAAATGTGAAAGATGGTATCTGGTAATGGATTTTGCTATATGATTGAGTGAAATGTCTTGTTTTCCAGCTCTGCAGTTGTGCAGTGATGTTTGTACAATTAATGCTAAAAAGAAACGTGCAGTGTAAGAAAATGTTTATATGTATTGTATAATAGGCCTATGTATGATAGTCATATTATTTCTTGAAACCTGAAACACATGATGGATACCTGTATATTAGATTTTAAAGTGGAATCCTATCACTAGTTGTAAATGAATTTCCTGTGTGTTATTACAGATGATTATGTGGATGTGATTCGCACAACAAAAGGTTGTGTGAGTCCGCGTTCATATTCCAACAAGTCTACTTCAGGTATGGTCACTTACTTGTTAACTCATTCACTCCCAGCCATTTTCACAGAAACAATCCCGTTCGCTACCGGCTGTTTTACTGGATTTTGACTGATTTTGCAAGGCCCACAGAATATTGTGTTCAATTGCTATAAAAGCATGTAACCCATCAAAAGAAAGATTAAAGTCTCTTCTTTCATCAGGAAAAAAAAAGTATGTTTTTATCTGTTTCCGTTTTGCAGCAATAAGCACTAGAATATAGATAATTATTAATCATTATTCACAAATCTATTTAGAATTGTGAGTAATTGAGCTTTGGTTTCAACATGGCCCTGGTTCAACTCCTTTGCTCTGCTGCCACCTGCTGGCCGTTTGTGTAATAACTACCATTTCTGCAACCGTTCTTTGCAGTTGAGAGGCTGCATCAAAGCCTTCTGTATGCTCTAGCATAAAAAAAACAAACAAACGTATAAATACGTCTTTGGGACACTTAGAACATAAAAAACGTATTTACACGTTATTGGGAGCAAATGAGTTAATCACTTTAATGGTCATTTAATTTAGTTTTCAAGTCCAATTTCACTTCACATTTTAATCAACCAGTAATATTGTTTAGTATTATACCAAATAAAACCGGAACAGCCATCAGATGACACTTGAAACGATCACAACCATTAACGGAAGGAAAGCAGGCTGCATCTTTTCTTTCACGTTGAGACCCAAACATCCTAAAGTCACAGCAGAAATAGACTCGTAGGAGCAGGAAGTGTTTTTCCAATCATCTTTTCCTCTGCGAATTATGACCTCAATTTCTTGTGCTCGGAAGTGGTCTACTGCTCCTGTTGCTTTTTTGTTAAGGTTAAAGATTCAAGGTTGTGTGTGTGTGTGTGTATGGGAGGGGGAGAAAAAAAAATCCCTGTAGGCTGTGAAACCAGGCCAGTGTGTCTGGCACCAACAAATAAAACTTGTGTTCAAAGTCACCTAAATCACAATCAACTCATTTTGAGTTATCGGGAGATTATTACGAACAAAATGTTACCTGTTTTCTGCAGTTTGTTGTCTCACAAACAGATGTAGCGGGTGTCAGTGTTATCGCCTGGCCCCCTGACATGATAGCATTAACGGGCCGAATTCCGTAAATCTGCCCTAATCCTGCCCAAAATGGGGGGAAAAAAAGAATCATTGATAAGCGGCAAACACACAAAAGACGACAGATAAGACTCGCATCTAAAAGGAAAAAAAAGGCCGCAACCTTCTCTTATCGGCGGCATTCTAAATCTAAAACATCCTCTTATCAGTTGTTCAGCATTTAAAGGCACTCAGGCCGATGCAAATAAAGAAGAATGGGGGCCCAACCGGCAGAGGATAATCAATGTGAAGGACAGAGAAGCACCGAGTCGGCTTTTTCAGGGCGCACTCTGTTTAAACCCAATTAAAGCTATTATAGCAGATAAATACTTGACTCAGATACATACTGCATGTCCTCAAAAAAAGTTGCCCTCGCTCTAATAGATGTCATGCCTCGTTTAGCCCCAAATCAAAGCTCAAAAATCACAAGGTTTTCATTGTTAGATGATTGGTTCTCAAACGGAAGTTCTGGGGACTCCTAAGGGTCTGCGAGCTGTAGCTTGGGGGTCTGCAAACAAAAATGGACGTATCATCACATCAATCAGATATCTATGCATGAATATCGTCAGGGGCAGAGAGAGAACGAGCACGATGAGAATAATGATAAAATAATAACAAAAATAATTTAAAAATAAATCGATAAACATACACATATATTTACAAAATAAATATATAAAAATCAAATAAAAACTTGCATGCAAAACAGTGTTGCACACATGCAACTGGTTCCCCAAACCGCACACAACTTGCTCTTGATAACACAATAACAACAGGGAGAAGAATAAGGTTTGCTTGCCTATCGATTTTTGTCTTGTTTTCTTTTGGGGCGCCAAAAAAAAAAAAAGAAAAAAAAAAAAGAACTGTCACTGGATGATTGTCTCACCCTGCAAATATTTTGTACAGACACAAGGTAGGCGCATGAGATCCTGCGTGATAACTTTTATCAGAAAAAGACAATATTCCCTGCCCATGTTTGCCGCTACCATTGAATTTCCCTTGAGCCTCGTCTTATCTTCTGACCTTCGACAGAAACGAGAGTCACCATTGGCACTGTTGGATAAGCGCTAGAAGGATGGCTCAAAACTTTTTGGAAGATACATATGATAATAGTCTGTGTGTGGGAACAGCTCTTCCACTTCCTGACTTATTTTGCAATCCGGTGGATGAGTGTGCTTCATTAGCCGATAATTGGAACGGATCCATCAAATGAACATTTTAAAAGACTCGTTCGCTAAAGGTGGTCTTGATAATTACACCATCCACCTTCTGAGATGTTTGCTGAGCAGCTGGCGTCGTCACACAAGCGCAAAATCACCTACCGCACATGTTGGGTAGGGTCCGGATTGCGCTGAATGGTTGGCACTCTCCCCTGGAGGCTGATTGATGTCGGACATGTGGGAAATTTTCCCACCAGCTTTTGAGACCAATGTGGTGGACGGCAGCATGTCGTCCTCTTCAAGGGATCACTTGATTAGCCTTGAGAAAAATGGACAGATGTTTTTTTTTTTTGTTTCAGTAGTGCTCTGACAAAAATGAGATATAGCAAACGCTACATCAGATTCAGACACATTATGGAAAATTGGCTTTGGAATTGCTTGTATACACATATGTGGGTGTATGGAGTGACTGCCCATCCATCAAGTGTGAATTTACACATCTAATTAATTTTTTTTCTTCAGAAAATGTCTATTTAATTCAATTACAAGTGTTTTTAATACAAAATTAAAAAAAATAAAAAAAAGAATTATTTACTACTGCATTAGGATAGGGTGTTGATAATAGTATGTCATGTTCCATGTATACAAAAGTGAGAACACCCGTCATATTTCTGTAATTATTTATATCTTTTCATGGGACATGGAATAGTGTAAATTTATTGTTCCCCCAAAATAACTCCAAATACAGCCATTGACTCATTTGCTCCCAAAAACGTATAAATATGTTCTATTTTAAATTTTAAATGTTTTAAGTGTCCCAAAGACGTATTTATATGTTTTTTTTTTGTTGTTGTTGTTGTCTTTTAATGGTAGAGCATATAGAAGGCTTTGATGCAGCCTCTCAACTGCAAAGAACAGTTGAAGAAATGTTCGTTATTACACAAACGGCCAGCAGGTGGCAGCAGAGCAGGACCAGGACCATGTTGGGGAAAAAAAGCTCAATTCCTAACATTTCTAAATAGATTTGTGAATAATGATGAAACTTAGCTATATTCTAATGCTAATTGCTGCAAAACAGATCAGATACAAATATCCTTTTTTTCCCCTGATGAAAGAAGAGACTAATCTTTCTTTAGGTAGGTTCCATGTTTTTATAGCAAAAGGACACAATATTCTGTGTGCTTTGAAAAATCAGTCAAAATCCAGTAAAACAGCTGGAAGCGAAGGGGGTTGCTTCAGTCAAAATGGCTGGGAGTGAATCAGTTAATAGCTAACCCCCTGGCAACAAAAGTGAGTACACCCCTAAGTCAAAATGTCCAAATGTAGTCACTTTTATGAGATACTGTCTTTTAGCTCATGTTGCCCTAATAAGATCATCACATGCTGTATCAGCTAAAGAGGGGATGGCCACGCCCCCACCACCGCCAAAAAAAAAAAATACAAATAAAAAATCGCCCATTCCTAGTCTTCAACCCGACAGCATGCATTTTACCTACTAAAGCACTTATCATCTAATCAGGGAAATTCTGATCATAGCCTTTTAATATGGCAGACATCATAATGATCTTCCATTAATCAGCTCACTAAAGGAAAACATGTCAGAAGCCTCTCAAACTCCCACTCCACCAGATAGTCGTATTTTTAATGTCTGCCTGCAGGTGCAGACACCTTGCTGAAATACCTGATTACTTCCTTCCCTCAATTTAATGTGAGGATTTTCACATCGAGGAAGGGATTTGATGAGCGCCCGTCACACGCCGGCCCCTCGGCTATGCGGCAGGTTTTCAGTTCACGCGCACGTCACGCGGTGGGGACGAACGGCATCACGCTTCCGCGAGACGCTGCTTGCAAATGATACAACTCATTATTATTGTGTTTCATGCATAACAGGGGATTACGCCTACGTACTGTCGGATACTGCAGGTTTCTTCCATGATGTCCCCTCCTGAGATGTTCGCCTCATTTTATGTGAGCAGGTTCATCCTACATGTTCTGTAAAAACACAACAACAAAAAAAGAAAAAACATGAGTCTGGGAATGCGTCACTATATTGAAGGCTCTTATGAAACGTACCGCAGCGATTCATGCACCCCACTGAACTATGATATTTGCAATGATTGAAAATTTTCATCAAATTTATTGCTCCATGGGGGGTTCTTCTTCAGTGAGCAGGCTTGCAGACCCTCCAAATGTTAACTGACCTGCAAGCTGGAGACACAAACACAAGTTTGGACATCTCATACTCGAGGTTGTAAGTTAGTTTACATTTAGTAAGATGCCACTTTGAAAAAGATATTCGTTAGTAGTGCTTTCATCTGCATTAATGAAGCCGGTTCGTTGAGTCAAATGTGATTTTCACCCATGCTAATTATCATTCAACAAAAGAACAGAGTGTGCGTCCCTGTCAGAACAATATTTGAACATATTGCACCTTTTTACAATTCTTCCAACGACGACATTATTGCTTATGATGTTCTCTTCGATGTGCGCACCAAAAAGACTCCATCTTGTGACCGAGCCTCATCGATCTTTTTTGACACGAGCTGACAGTAATACATCATAATCCGTCATGTGATGGAGATGTGGCGGATTTAGACCATTTTGCCTTTGAGGCTACTCGGCTGGGTGATTGTGACTGAATAGTCGGGCTGCTTAGACGACTCTTTGGGGTAGAGAAGTGAGAGCAATTTTCAGAATAATTATAATATTGTGTACTTAATTGCAAGGTGGACTTCAAGAATATCTAAGCAAATGTTTCTCTATCTTTATTGAGCCTTACATTAAAAAAAAATCCTGACATTTCAATTTACTCAGAAATGTACTATCTCAAGTGTGAAATTTGGTCCTGTTTAGTTAAACACAAAGCTATGCAACAGCTAGCTATGCAGGTTAGATTCTGACTTCTGCCATCTAGTGGAAGAACATGTAATTGTTCTGCCTGTCACTATGTGTCGCTTGCATAGATGGATAAACAAAGAAACATATGAAAAATAAGTAAATATAAATAATAGGGCTGGGAATCTTTGACTGTCTCACGATTCGATTCGCTTACGATTTTTGGATCTACGATTCGATTCAGAATTGATTTTCGATTCTCGATTTAAACGATTTCCGATTCGAAATTATTTGATTGACAAATGATTTCTGCTTCAATTTACAGATATGCACAACATTGTCATGATCTACTCGAGTCTGCTTTGCAAGACAAAATGACAGAGACATTAAAGCGTCTTTTTTTATTTTTATTTTTTTTATTTATTAATTTTGTATTGTAAGAGCGTTTTTCCACAAAAACAGCATGTGGGCCACAAGTGGCTTTTCCCCTTCTTCATTTCTAATTTAAATAAAATCTATTTTTGGATATTAATATCAATTCGATTCAATTAATAAATGAGAATCTCGATTCTTTTATGAATGGATTTTTTGACACACCCCTAATAAATAATAGATATTATGTGAAAATGCTTAATGTCCCATAAAGTAACTGGAAATCGCTGATCTAAGCATCTGATGAAAACCTTACTTAGTGTTTTTCTTTTTTTTTCCTCTTTCTTTTATTTCCTTGTGCTTGTGCGTGCGAAAGGTATTCCACTATGGTAACTTTGAGACATTAAATGTGCATGATACACTTTGATTATAAAAATTTAAAATTACATTTCTTATGCTAAATTAGTAACTGGTGTTAGTTTTGCTTTTCTAATGTAATACTCAAATATATGTGCACCATCATCAGACTAGAGAAAAGCACTAATTACTTCAATTGCATTCTTGTGTGCATTCCTTTTTCTCTTACAAAAGTATTGTGTTGTATCATTTTCCCAATCGGCCAATTATCACATAATCGCTTTACGAGTTATTATTGTCATTGATAAAATAGTATTACTCTAATTCACCACCCTTAAGCTACATTCCTTCTCCTCACTTGGAAAGCTGTTATTGGACAAGTGAAAATCTGCCGGTAGCTTGTATGTACACCCAAAAGAACATTCTGCTCCTTAGTTTAGCCTGCAGCTTTCCGAAAGTACAACGCAGGCAGCGCCTTCCTCAGAGAACCTCTCTTACTTTCGCTTCAAGAGGCTTTTCTATATTTCATAGGAGGCTTTAGAAGTTTCTCTTTTGATGGAGCGCAGGCTTATTTTCAATCAATTCTGTTGGAGGCCTACAGACGAAGCCTGTGGGGGTTTCCCCATCTTGTACTGTGAGCTGCTCTTCTGTTATTTCCATCTGTTTGTATGTGTTACTCATGATGCATCCTTTGGTCAAACGCAACACTACCTTGTTTACGCGATGATGCAATGAATGACTTACTGACATCGCAACTTGTTCCGAGTACAATCCTTCCTTTGTACATACAGTGGAGGGGAAATTATTAGTGTTGTTCCGATACCGTTTTTTGGCCCCCGATACCGATGCCGATACCCAGCTTTGCAGTATCGGCCGATACCGATACCATACCGATACTTAAGGTTTTTTTTTCCTCAACATGAAAAAGCTGTCCTGCCATTGATTCAGAGCATTCAAGGGCCAATAGGATATCTTAGATCGGCATGCAGTGAACATGTCACATACCAGTGAATGTTGTGCACCAGCAAGACACAAGATGATGCATCCAAAATTCTATATTAGCTTTGGAATTAATGGTATCGGCATGTTACTTGTGAATACTCACCGATACCGATACCACTGTTTTAATGCAGTATCGGTATCGGAACAACACTAGAAATTATTATTTGATTCCCTCGGTGAATTTGCTCACTGAAAAATAAATGATTGGTTATGGTAATAGAATGTCAGTCGAAAATAGATTTTAAGCTCAATATAAATATAATATATATAAAGCACTCAGGGCGGCACGGTAGTCGAGTGGTTAGCACGTCCGCTTCCCAGTTCTGAGGTCTCCGGTTCGAGTCCAGGCTCGGACCTTCCTGGGTGGAGTTTGCATGTTCTCCCCGTGCCCACGTGGGTCTTCTCCGGGTACTCCGGTCTCCTCCCACATTCCAAAGACATGCATGGCAGGTTAATTGGGAGCTCCGAATTGTCCCTAGGTGTGCGTGTGAGTGTGGATGGTTGTTCGTGTCTGTGTGCCCTGCGATTGGTTGGCAACCAGTCCAGGGTGTCCCCCGCCTACTGCCCAGAGCTAGCTGAGATAGGCGCCAGCAGCCCCCGCGACCCTTGTGAGGAATAAGCGGTCAAGAAAATGGATGGATGGATAAAGCACTCATTCATTCATTTTCACCTTCCAATAATAATAATAATAATAATAATAATCCATCCATCCATTTTCTTGACCGCTTATTCCTCACAAGGGTCGCGGGGGGTGCTGGCGCCTATCTCAGCTGGCTCTGGGCAGTAGGCGGGGGGCACCCTGGACTGGTTCCCAGCCAATCGCATAATAATAATAATAACAATAATAATAATAATAATATTTTGGATCCCGCACAAGGCAGCAAAAGACTATTGGTGACATTTCAGTGGTACCTCGGTTCACCAGTGCCTCAGTTCATGAACAATTTGCTTAAAAGACATTTTTGAAGAAATATTGCCTCGGTTCATGTACCATTTTCGGTTCATGAGCAGTCTTGGCATGGATGCAGAAGGCTAATTTGTAGTTTTCTTGTGTCATGTAAACATAATTGGCTTCGTTTTTTCTGCTGTAAATTAGCTCTCTGTTTGGCGCTAAAGAAACGGAAAACTGCTAAGCAATCAAGTTATTGGGGAAACCTAATTGTGTTACTGCTGGAAGAAGGAAGAAATAACAACTAAACGCCATCATTTTGTGATTTGGCTGAGCATTTTGGTTTGTGAAACTCTACCGTCTGTACTACTATATCAGTTCTAATAAATTAAGTTGTACACAGCCCTTCATCATGGAAGTAGCAGCTAGCTAGCGACCGCTAGTTAGCAGGCACAAGGAAGTGGCCCAAGTCCACCGATACGCGAGAGAGGTCGGCCCAGATTCCAGGTTCCACCTTTGAATTAAAAAAAAAAAAGATTAACAAAAAATAGTTAATATATTTGAAACTTCATTGATCCAACACATGCTGTGCATTTGAAAAATCAGTTGACACAACACCAAAACAAAAATGTCACAAAAAATATTGCCATCTAGTGGCAAGCATGTAATTGTTCTGCCCATAACCATCCGTTGCTGGTATTGATGGATGGACATAGATATACGGTACATTATTTGGAGTCACTGTAATCGATACATTTAGTCAGCTTGGATTGCACTATTCCTATAAAAACGCAATTCATGCGTTGTTGCTATTTGTGTGTACGTGAGCGAAATGTGCTACTAATATTTATAAAGAGCACGTTGTTCTGTGAGACGGTGGGAGTTGAAATTAGAAATCATCACGCTTCCCTGGAGTGGTAATAATAATGTTTTTTCCCGCTCTTCACAGTGGATAGAAAAAGCACAGATGCACAGTCTTTAATTGGCAACCGAGGTTCAAAGCGTTAAAATGCTCCTATTTGCTCAGCACGTCTCCCTCAGCGGGAAGGAGGACCATTACTGGTGGGTGGATGTTCTCTTTTCAAAAACAATCCAATTGACATTGACAAGTGGAGATCAATACATGCAGACAATAAAGTACAGTTTCTCACAAAGGTGAGGACACCCTTAATATTTTATGTTGTGTTTTCATAAAAAGAAAAGACTGCCTGTGTATAGCTTTTATAGCCTTAAATTTGCTGTCATTTCAAAATAAATCCAACTGTGAGTACCGTATTTTCACGACTATAAGGCGCACCTAAAAGCCTTCAATTTTTTCAAAAGCTGACCATGCGCCTTATAATCAGGTGTGCCTTATATATGGATCAATATTGAGCCGCAACAGGTCTCGCTGTCAAGACGCTATCGGTGACCCTGCACGATCGGTGACGCGCATGCACAGAAGATCCCGCCATCTTGGATCGCTAGCTAATACGAATACTTTACCTCAGAGAAAATAATAAAACAGCTGTTTATTCATTTTGGGAGTGAATGGAGTCGTCAGAAAGCTGGTTTGTAATCTATTAATAAAGTTTGACTGACCTATCTGACTGTTTTGTTGACATTCCCTTTAGCGCAGCACCATCTAATGGATGCATAATGTAACCACAGCCTACTGTAGCGCCTTAAATATGGAAAAAGTTTTAAAATGTCATTCATTGAAGGTGCGCCTTATAATGCAGAAAATACGGTACATTTAATTTGGATGTATCACTTAGGGGTACACTTATTTATTATTTTGAGGGACAGTCACTGTACAAGCTGTATATTGTAGCAAAGTGTCATTTCTTGTGCACCCCCATGAAAACATATCACAAAATAGCAACAAAATGTGAGGACTAGTTTGTACTGACTTTTGTGGAAAAGTGTATCTTCAATTCAGTGAGTTTCCAAACCTCTTTTGTTGACTGATCATTACATTTTCAAACTCTTCTATCTTTATTTTCCCACTAGAATGTGTGAGGCTCCTCTCTCTGTACTGCAATTTTTTATTCACTCTAAAAAATGGTGGTGCGGAGAGAGAAAAAAACCCCCTAAAAACCAAAACGAAAGTTGTAAGATGTGTAGAAGGCCTCCATTGATCTCCTCATCCATCATGCATGGAGGCCTTCCCCTTAAAAGTGTTTGCAAAGATCTCCATGCTGCTGCTATAGTTGCTTCGAAGGCTTTTCCTCTGAGTCCAACCTTTTGGAGCTACTATCATGTACACAATGTATACAACACTGCAAAGCACAGCCATACATGTTAAATGAATTCATCTGACGGTCATAACAGTATGAATAATATCAAAGACACTGACCATATAGCATGCTGTTTATTATTGTGGCAGTGGACTCGCCTAAGTTTACCACTTAATAACCAAATTCATTCAAATCCATTACTAATTCTAATTTACGCTCTACGAAAATGTCCCCAAGTGAACCAACACGCTTCTTCCAAACACGTGAAATATTGCTCGGGCGCATTCCAGCGCTCCCTTGTCGTTTTTCACATCAGTCACAATCTGTTCTGACCTTGTGTGAAAGGAAGAAACATTCCAATGCGTTGACCGTCATCAGTGATTGATTGGTCGCCCAGCGGGCTAAACCTGATGCAATTCCAGCGTCATGCGTTGTATTGCACACAGTAACCGCTGTCAGATTAATGGCAGAGGACTGCTTTATATTACGCCGAATGTCCCGTCAGCTGAATGGACAATCAATTCCTGCTTTATGGAACGCGCTCCTTTGGCTTTTTTTTCAGGCGAGGTTGATAAATACACTTTTTGCTTTTTTTGTGATGCCACAAACTTGCCAATGAATACAGTGTTTTGCGGGTTTAAACTGGTGAGTAATTTCACTTTATTTTGTATTTTTACTGTGGTTAACGTCTACACTTAATGACAGTTAACAGTGTTGAAATTCTACTTAAATCCTTGCCCGTGCGACTATTAAAAGCTTTATGGACTTGGAAGAAATTAATTCACACTAGATGATTTCCTATGGGAAGCCAACTTTGAATTTAAAACAATTTGGAAGCCATCCTGCGTCGCAGAATGGATTATGTTGGTCTTTGGAGCTTCCGCTATCTTCTTTTTATTTCATTTTTACGACCATTTCCGTTTCTTTTCCAGGTGGTGACACTCTTGAATATGGTAACGGTGGACAGTCGGGGAACTTTGCAGATAAACATGCTGACAGTGGCCATCCATCTCCCCCAGTCAAAGGAACCTCCACCCATTTATTTCCTGGGACCCAATCTATCTGTGTCGCAGGGACACGCACACACATTCCATATACATTGAAAAACCCCGAGATCGAAGATCGTGACTCGCTATCAATCTTCAATGATGAATCGGGTACCAGCTTTCTATATATTCTCTTTGTGTGTCTGAGTATGTGTTGTACAATATATTCGCAGGCTACTTATGTAATATTTAGTGGCTTTTTAATAAGTAATCCTCCTTTAAAAATAGGAAGCTTCCCCACGGCGCATATCTACAAGTCCTCTTTATGATTCCGTGTGTTTGTGCTGACAATTCAACATCGAGAATCCCACACCCGTGACAAAAGTCACCTGAGCTACTTGTTCAGCCTCAATATAAATGCAGTGGAATGCTGCAAAATTGCTGTACGTTTTACTCTGTCGTCATGGTTTTCTTTTGGTGGCGTCCCACAAGGATCCCTCCTTGAGCCGTTCATGTTTTCAAATAGGATGTTCAGTGGCCAAATAGTTTGAAGTTTAGTTTGAAATTTATTGAATATATATATATATATATATATATATATATATATATATATAAACACATAAACAAATAACAAAGAAAGTTAAAAATAAAATAAAAGTTCAAGGGAGTAGGAAGAAGTTGAAAACTAATATAAATAATGTCAAATAATGTATTACACCCAAAATCAATGAATTATTAATGGTTGTGTTTATTAATTGTGATTTTAGTATCAGTCACAATAATTTATTTTTTTTCCCAGAGCTAGCTTGGATGCATAATTCTTTTCATATAAAATAAATAAATAAATAAATAGATAAATCCTTACACTTCAGTTTTTCCTCAAACAGCAGTCTGCCTCCTTCTTAATGTTTCTATTTGTTTCTCCATTATCTAGGGATACTTGACTAATTGAGCCATTTTCAGCAGTAAAAGTTAATATTTTGCCCAGAATGAGTTTAATTTCATTATTTTTCATGTCCAATTAATACCTTTAAAAACACTTTTTTTCCACTTACTGTCAACAGAAGATGACAACACCTGTGCTGAGGAAGTAGGTAACGACTAAACTGAGAAAACAGATGAACTATGATTGGTCGTTAGCTACTTCCTCAGCACAGGTGATGTCATCATCAGTCGACAGCAAGTAGGAAAAAAAACATGTTTTTAAAGGTGTTAATTGTACATGAAAAATTCTTAAATTCATTCTGGACAAAATAGAAACTTTTCACTGCTGAAAATGGCTCGATAAGTCAAATATTTTAAACTCGGGTTAGACCGCTTTTTGGCTGGGCCAGTTATTGGCACCAATATTCAGAATTTTGACAAATATTGACATTGGCCATTTTGAAGAATCATATGGCCGATAATAGCTCCATTTGGAAAAAGTATTAACTTCATGGGACTAATTATTTAAATTTTCAGAGATGCCGTTGACCCTGGGAACTCTCTGCAACTTCTGTTTTTGTACTCCAATTAGTACAATTTTAATATTTCAGATATTTTGAAATTTTGGAAAACTTTATTTTCTGTAGAAAACAATTGGGAGCTATTAAGTTTTTATGTCATTTTTAAAGACATGCTGCCCCTGCGAGATCCCTGAACCTTTTGTTCGTTTTTTAAAACAACTTCTTTTTTTTGTTGTTTTTTTGTTTTTTTAACTCTTAACATTTTACGAACCCTAACAGTTGTTCAATAACATATGCTTAAAAATTCAAAGAATTTAAGAGCTGGAGTATGTATTTTTTCAAATTTTGCCTTTTAGTGAAAAGGAATATCTGCTCCAAATATGCCATCTTTGACCTTTAATAATCAGTATTGGTATAAAAAAAAAACATATCAGTCTATCGCTACTTTAAACTCCCATTATACTTAATATAAATTGGAATGAAGCATTAAATAAACAGGCCTCCCCATACATACACATATTTGGAGTTATAACTGTGTCACTCTTGTGTGTGTGTTAAATGTTGGTGCGCGTCTGAAATGTCCCCAGGGGTCTCGCCTGGCAGCCTGACGGACGGTGACGTGTTGAAAATTGCTTTTGGAGCACCTGCATGACCCGCCTCTACCAGGAAGTGTTGGACGCAATAACCCTGCTTACAGTATGTCACTCAAATGTATGGATTTGAGCTTCAACACTCAATGTTGGGGGGGGAATTAAACCAAGTAGAAGTGAATTTACAGGATTATTGTTCCACCAATCCTATTCACTTACCCAACTTCGAAAATAGTAGTTTAGTTTCCTTTTCTTGTCAGTGTCATTCACTTCCTGATGTATATTCACATTTATGTGTTGTTAATTAACCCTCCCCGAAGTCTTCACTCATTAATCCTGTTTATTGCTTAAATGTAAGATAAAGGGATTTTTCAATTGGATTTTCAGTTTTTAAAGTGTCATTTGTCGGCCAGAAGTGTAACTTACATATATCATCTCGCAGGTGCCTCCCAAATGGAGCCAAAATGTAAATACATGCAAAACAATCCTGACTCTGTCCACACAATACAAGCCCAGTTTTGCTTTGCACTATTATTTGCATTCAAATTGGGAAATCACTCCGTTGCCACCTGCATCGTTGTGACTTGACTTGCTGGACACTTCATTAGGTACACTTGCACTGAGACAACTGCACTATTAATTACTATATTAATTATGTATATGTGCAATCAGTGATTGACTAACATAAAAAAAATATATTGTATCATGTAGTATTTGGATGAAAATCTTATACAGACAGGTGGTTAGTCCAAAAGAATCACATCTGCGGTTTAAAGTGAGTTTAGCAGGGAGGGGGAGAAAAAAGAAAGAGTTGAGGTAAGAATGCATCATCATGGTGATTTTTGGGTGTGAAGGGGTTCTAAAATCAAATGGTGCTCCAGTTACACAGGTGACTAATGACAGGCCATGTCATGTTTGGGTTCTGTTTGGGGTGCGTTTTGCTTTGTTTTTGTTGGGTTTTGAGTTTGTCATGTTTATGTTCTGTTTTTCTTGTCTTCCATAGTCTCGTTAAGCCTCACTGATGTCCACCTGTGTTTGCCTGCCCTTCCTCATGTGTCAACCAATCAGCATCCCCGTCCACTTGTGTCTTGCCCAGCTGTGTCTCATCGTGCTCAATTAGTGTGTGTACTTAGTTTTCGGTTTTCGCTTCAGTTCTTGTCGGTTCATTGTTCTTGTTTCCCCACGTCCATGCTCCCATAGTTAAGTCTGCTCGTGTATTGTTTTTCCCTTCGGTATTTTGTTATTCTTTGTTACCAAGCCCTGTTTGCAACTTTAGTTTTGTTTGATTAAATTTACTCTATTTTCGCACCTCTGCCTCCCTGACTTGTCCGCCTCCTGCATTTGGGTCCACCACCACACTTTTGAGTCCTGACAGGCCAGGCTTTATGGGGTCTCGTGTCTGAGCATGGGTGGGTCATGGAGAAAAAACAAAAACAAAACTAAACATTCACATTCATACTGTATGTTCAGTGTTTTGTGTAGAAGTAAGTGGAAGGTTTACAATTAAGAACTGCTCTAAATGCTGATTGTTCTGCACTACTACTTCTTCCTCTTTTCGAAAATTCCAATGCTAGAAGCTTTTCCCCTGATGGTGATCAAGTTGCATTACTTGATGACATACTTTTAGTGGGTCTGCATTTAAAAAAAAAGACAGAGAGAGAGACCGGAAAAGAACTCGATGTAGCTTTTCTTTCTTTCTCTTATTGGTGTATGAATTCCTTGATCAAGTGGAGTGGCCTCCGTCTGGCATGAAATCATTGCGAGTGGAGCGGACGCAGGAAGGCAAACACAGAGAGCAGATTGGGAACTCTTGAGTCATATCAGACTTTTCATGAAAAAGCTTTCCTGTGCGAAGGCACACAACAAAGAGGAGACTTTTTTTTGTATCCTTTTTTTTTTTAGGGGGGGGGGGGGTGCAATATCACTCGCAAGACTTGATGTTCAACGCTTTATTTAAATGTGAACATCCATCCATTTTCTTTCGTGCTTGTCCTCATGAGGGTCATGTTAGGGTGAGCCATCTATCCCAGTGAAGTACATCCTATACAAACAAATAACGAGTTATATTCAGTTGCCAGCCAATCGCAGGTCACACACCTAGGGAGAATTCGGAGCGCCCAATTAACCTGCCATGCATGTCTTTGGAATGTGGGAGGAGACCGGAGTACCTGGAGAAGACCCACGCGGGCACGGGGAGAACATGCAAAGTCAACCCAGGAAGGATGGAGCCTGGACTCGAACCCGAGTCCTCAAAACTGGGAGACGGACGTGCTAACCAGTCACCCACCGTGCCTGAACTCCATTAAAAGACAAGAAATGTGAGTACCGTATTTTTCGGATTATAAGTCGCAGTTTTTTTCATAGTTTGGCCGGGGGTGCGACTTATGTGTGAAATTAACACATTATTATATCATTTCACATGTTATTTTCACACTAAGCCGCAAGAGGGCGCTCTAGGCCTGTGTTGATAAGTTCATCACTGCCGGTAGAAGAGCATCGTCTACCTCCCGAGTTGGGGGAGTTGTTTAATAGTGACATCGAGGATGAAGATTTAGTGATTTGGAGTGAAACTGATAGTTTGGTAAACTTGTTAGCATGTTCTTTATGCTAGAGTTATATGAATAACTTGTAGTGATGGGAATATAATTCACTCACGGAACGTTGAGACGAAGGGAGAGTTCCGGGTGGGAAGGTTTTGTTATGTGGAAAAGGGGAGTTAGCCTGTTAGCTTCTAGCTGAGTGGGGAGTTGCTGTTAAGAGCTCAGAAGCTGATGTCAATAAAACGCTAAATTTCCCCCCAAAAATGCGACTTATACTCCAGTGCGACTTATATATGTTTTTTCCTTCTTAATTATGCATTTTTTGGATGGTTCGATTTATAATCCGGAGCGACGTATAATCCGGAAAATACGGTATGTGTCAGACCATCCCTCCCGTCCCATCCACCTGCCATCAAGTGTGAAATGAGAGCGCAATGAGTTGACTTTTAGAGCAGAGGGCATGAGCATGATTGGTCTGTCACAGGAGACTGGTCTCAACTGGCTTTTCCTCCCATTGCCACGCGCGCGCGCACAAACGCACACGGATACTGCGGGAACACGGGAGCCGACGTGGACCAGCTGGTTATTGATCTCCATGAAAAGCCCACAGAAACGGTGGACCGCAAGTCGTTAATGAATCAAGACGTACGGGAGTTACGCAAACGGCACACAAACACACCGAGCGACGCATTCCGGGTCCATCACGATGAGTTTACCCCCGTGCGTGAAGGAGCATCTGAAGCAGTAATAAATATCCATTAGAAGGACTGACGCTAACGAGTCCTGACGCGAGGGCGACGAGGGGGGACAGCGGCGGCGTGGTTCGACTTTCTGCCTCACGCCACCTGCGGCGTCTGTCCGGGTGATCAATGCGCCTGCTTCATGCCTCCAAATGAATCCATCTGTGTTTTTCAACCATGGATTTCACGCACCCGTGCGAGTGTTGTCACCAATTAACGGCAACGAGAAGTAATGAAGTACAAGGACTGTCATTTGTTAGTGTAAATCGACTTTTTAATTCTCTACTTTCTTCCCTTTGTCTACTTTGTTTGACAGAGTGCTGGACAATTCCTCCAATTCAAATCACATCACATTGTTTTTGTCGCATACTGAAGACATTTGCGTTTCAGGTCAAAAGGTTGGCATTTGATTGATCTTTTTTAATTTTATTTTATTTATTTATGTTTATTATTATTATTATTTATTTTTTTATTATTACTTATAATTTTATTTTTTTTATCCCCTTTTATTTATTTAACTATTTTAATCTATATTGTCTTGTAGCTTTGTTTTTTATTTATTTATTTTTTCTATCGTGTTTAACTGTTTTCTTTTTGTGTTTAAATCTTTTTATTTGGTAGTTATTAAATTTTTAGCTCCAGTGTTTTCTCATGGGGGAGCCTCCACAGTGAGAGGGTTGCTTGGTCTTCATCCATCTCACTGTGGATGAACTCCTCCTGGGTGCCTTTCCTTACAGGGTACTTCTGTGCCCCGCCATGTTGTGGTTTTCATGTGTTTGTTGGGTTTTGGGTGTGTCTGTGGGTACGATCATGGGGATGGGGGGCTTTTTCTTTCTTTTATTTTATTGTATTATGGATGTCCAGCACTTTGAGTTGCATTTTAAATGTATGAAAGGTGCTATATAAATAAAGTTGATTGATTGATTGATTGATTAATTGACTTCACCAGACTTTTGCATTCTTTAATTGAAAAGCTTTCGGGAACTTTTGCCTTTACTACAGCCTCTTTCAGTCCTTGTTTGTTTCTGGGAGTTGTTTTCTTCAGGAGATAAAATGCATGCGCTATTGAGCTAAGGTATGGTGATTAACTTGGCCAATCTAAGACATTCCACTCCCCCCCCCTTGCCCCCACCCACCCTGATGACATCCTTTGTTGTGTTGGCAGTGTATTATCTTTACGCATAATTAAGCTGCTCACGATTAATTTGGATGCATTTTTCTGTAAATTGCAGATAAAATGCTTTTGTAGGCTTCAGAATTCATCTTGCTGCCATCGTCATCAATAAAGACTTGGGTGCCCGTTCCAGAAGCAGCCATGCAAGCCCAAGCCATGACATTACCGTTGTGTCTTTTGGGTCATAAGCATATCCCTTCTTTCTCCACACTTTGACATTTCCATCACTTTGGTAGAGATTAATCTTGGTGCTGGAAAGGTTCTGCTTAGGTTATGTTACAGTACGATAACAATATAGTACAATATATTGAATATTTATAATACCAGTAATATTTGTTTTCACAATACAAAGTCTTGAAATTTGTGCAATAAATTTTGCCATAATCACTTGAGAGTCGATTTTATCTTTATTTTTAATTACCGCATTTTCCACACTATAAGGCGCGCCGCATTATAAGGTGCACCTTCAATAAATTACATATTTAAAAACTTTTTCCATATATAAGGCGCTACAGTAGAGGGTGGGGTTACGTTATGCATTCATTAGATGGTGCTGCGCTAAAGGGAACGTCAACAAAACAGTCAGATAGGTCAGTCAAACTTTATTAATAGATTACAAACCAGCTTTCTGACAACTCAATTCACTCCCAAAATGAATAAACAGCTGTTTTATTATTTTCTCTGAGGTAAAGTATTAGTATTAGCCAGCGATCCAAGATGGCGGGATCTTCTGCCGATCGTGCAGGGTCACCGATAGCGTCTTGACAGCGAGACCTGTTGCGGCTCAATATTAATCCATATACAAGGCGCACTGGATTATAAAGCCAGCTGGTTTATGGTCGGCTTTTGAAAAAATTGAAAGCTTTTAGGTGCGCCTTATAGTGCGGAAAATACGGTAAGTTAGCTTTGAAAAAAAACTATACAAGTCATTAAGAAATGCTAACTTTCAACTGAAACATTTATTTGTATTTAAATTTGCCCCACCTAAAGTGTTTTGAAACAAGAAAATGCAGTTTGCTTGCTATGCGGTGTCACTTCAGCATTCCGCCAAAGTTAAGTGTGATATCAAGTAGGGGGCCACAAAATGTTACAAGTTTGAGACCCTGCATTAAACGTTGCCATGGTTTAAGCTATTCATCATGTCTGTCATGTATATTACATGTGATCTGATTTCCCTCCCCTACTAAAGTATATCTGCACCAGCGCCTCTGAAATGACAATGATGGATGTGCATGCTCATTTTATGCATTACTTAATATAGGATTACAATGGTGAGGTCTGCATTGCATCAGATGCAGTTTTTTTTTTTTTTTTGGTTAGTAGTTTGTATTGTCTTTATTTGACTGCACCTGCTACATTTCCTGACGGAGAAACACATCTTGATTGACAGCCTGTTGATATTTGTGTCACAGTGGTGGAGAAGTACTAATTGATTCTCCTCCGCAAGACGCCCTGGGAGAACAATGAATTATGAAGCACAATCCATAACTACTGCATTTCTTGCAGTCGGCTTTTTGTGTTGTTGTAAATCAGAAACGTCTTTTTCTACTATAGCAAATGTGCAACAAGTCGATCCGACAACATGAATGCAGACGGTTGCTGGAATTAAATAATTATTTTCATCACTCACTCAAACTGAACTCCTAAACAGTTTTGATTTAAATGATTGCAAAGCACCTCAAAGTTTCAATTTCTTGTTTAGTTAGACTCTGTCGTGGTTCGGCAAATGGGTGGAGGGATGATGGAACAAGAAACTTTAATTAATCAAAACTCATACTAATTGAGGGTAGTTGTGACTCAGTTGGTAAACCGGCTTGTCCAAGAGTTGGCGGTTTGAATCCCAGCTCCAACCGTCCGCTGTCAAAGTGTCCCTGAGCAAGACATTGAACCCAAATTTTCTCCCAGTGGTCCTGGTAGCACATTGCTGGCAGCTGTTTGTATGTGTGGCTGTGAATGGATGACTGATGCAAAGTACTTTGGGCGCCATATTGTGTGGGTAAAGCGCTAAAGTAGTGCACTCCATTTACTTTTTGATTCGGGATGGGCAAATACTGATACCAGGTATCGGTATGGGGCAGACAACCAGGCCGTATTTCTATTGGTACCAACACCATTTTGAATCAAAGACTCAATCATTGGCACTTGTTGCCAATATGTATTCTGCACGCACATACAGACCGGCTCATGCGTCGGCATTGTTCACTCACGCATGAATGATGGCGTGGTACGTAATGAAGCAACCTTATCATACATCAAGCTGTAAAGGACAACATTATCCGTATTAGGACCTCGTGATGGATGCTTGCAGCGGCTGTGGATGACTGATGATTTGCTCTGAGCTCCTTTGATAGACTGACAGAACAAACTGGCAAGCGCACTCTTCTCCATTGAGAAAAGAATACAAAGCAAATGGAAACGAAAGCATAACAGCGAGATTGCAAGAATTAAATGTCCAAAATGTAGTTGTAAAATATGTATATTTACATATAAACTATTTTTATATTGCACGCCTGCTCTCTCTTCTTAATCTGGTGAAGAGAAACACAAACACCAACACACTGTACTGTATATACTGTATATGTGAAATAGGAGATGAGGGGAAAAAATGCGGCAGAGAAGATAAAAAAAAAGCACAAAAGCACACGGGACACTGAGGAGGACGAGGCAGAGCGATGGTGGATGGGATTAAAGCGACAAAGTGAGAATGGAGTCAACATGAATGCTTTCTACATTTATACACCACAATGTGTATTTCATGCCGTAGTCTATTCGCAGCAACTACCGTGAATACACATTGCGTGTTTGTGAGCGTATGTTCCATTTTGAGGGATTAGTGCGCTTTTGAAATGGAAATTCTATTAATTTTTAACGTCTTGTGCAAAAAAAAACAAAAAAACAAAAAAACTTGGTAACTGCGGTCAAATGCCATATCAGGAAATTTGGACATATTTAAGTTTATTTTTGGCGGCACGGTTGTGACGGTTAGCACGTCCGCTTCCCAGTTCTGAGGTCTCCAGTTCGAGTCCAGGCTCGGACCTTCCTGGGTGGAGTTTGCATGTTCTCCCCGTGCCCGCGTGGGTCTTCTCCGGGTACTCCGGTCTCCTCCCACATTCCAAAGACATGCATGGCAGGTTAATTGGGCGCTCTGAATTGTCCCTAGGTGAGCATGTGAGTGTGGAGTGTCTCTGTGTGCCCTGCGATTGGTTGGCAACCAGTCCAGGGTGTCTCCCGCCTACTGCCCAGAGCCAGCTGAGATAGGCGCCAGCACCCCCGCGACCCTTGTGAGGAATAAGCGGTCAAGAAAATGGATGGATGGAAGTTTATTTTTGATGTTCATTAAAGAACATTTGAATGTCCATAAACCCAACAGATTTATTTATTTTTTTCTGACATATGTTGGCCAAGGAATTTAAAAGCAAGCTTTTTGTAGACAACTAACATTTTGATTTGAATGATGCCAAACTCAATATGTAATCAACCAGTGCAAAAATTCTCCGGACAAATACAGCAAGAAATCAAAACATTTCGTGCTGGCCATGGAATCACTAATCCTCTTGATTTCAATAATATTCAACACAAACCTCAATATTGCATAACATATGATATGTAGATTGGTTTATGTTTTTTGTTTTTGTTTTTTTTCAGCACTCACTCTACCATTTCCAATTTCCATGTTCAAACATATATTTTCATTGATGTAACATACGCTGGCCATGGATTGCTACAAGTTCAAATTTCAAAGTCAGTCAAGATGTGTGAGCAATTTCAAATCATTAAATGCAATATTTGTACATGTCAACTCAAGAATCCTCTTGAACTATTTTTAATGACAGGAAGTCTCACAAGAAGCCTTCACATTTTCAATGGTATTTAAAAGAAGAGTGGAACTCCAAATTAACAAGAGTTAGCAACATTTGTAGATGTGAAAGCAAAAAGCTGATTGATTTTGAAGGAGTTGATCAATGTGGCTTGAGGAAGCCGAGGTGAATGGCTCCCCCGGGTTTAATCGCCGTTTGTCAAAGCCGAAATCATTTCAATCCTGTCTGATCCGAGATGCTGCGGAATAGCTGAGGTCATCTGCGGGCTTCCTTTCTGCTTCAGCGCTCTGCTGGTTTCCATTTCAAACATCTTCTCCTCTGTGTTAATCTTTGATGGCCTCAAAGGGCGACACCCTTCTCCGGTCTCCTGCCGCGATCCTCCCCCATGGCCTTTTTGAAAAACATGATTCCGCTTCAAAGTGCGAGGATGACGCTCTTTGACGGAACACTAAGCTGAGCCGAATCTTCACAATCCCTTGTTTTTATTTACACTCACTACCCCCATTTAATACACACGGCGTTTAAATTATTGATGCTTGAGTGCACATGCGAGCAGAAGGATGTTCCACCCTGAGCCCGGCTGGCGTATTTGAAAAGTAGAGAGAACTGGCAGAAAGGTCTCCGAAGGCCCATTGGAGGTCGGAGCTTTCAGCTCCGCCTTCTGCTGTACACGTCCGTATCAAAGCGGGCTGACAGTTACACAAGATCATGCGCTACTTTTTGAAGTACACTGTGATGTGGAGGTGGAGCTCCTGATGGGAATTAACAACACAATCTCGGCTTATACAGTATTTTTCAAGGTGTGTGTGTGTAGTACATCTACAGGGAAGATCCACGCTCACAAAGATGTTACTTTTGGCATGTTCTACTCTCAAATAGGAGGGAAAAGGGAAACAAAATAATACCGGGACTGACGTGTGAGTGGCAGCTCAGTGCAACTTGGCATTTAGATTGGGAGAAAGGGAAGTACAGTATAAAGTAGAATACTAGGTCGAGGAGTAGAAGAAAAGGAAAAAGCAACGTTCACTGTGAGCTTATCTGGTAAATTCATTGCAATGCGGCAAACTCTTTGCCTAACTGGATCATTAGGGACTTTTAAACAGCTTTAATTAAGTTTTTTTTGTTTCCTTTTTAATTATTATTTGTATTATTATTTTAAACTTCCTTATGCTAAATGTTTTAAAGTTTGTTGAATAACGGTTTAAGATTGTTATTGTTTTTGTTTTTTTTAGTAAATTTTGTAACCTATTTTCATTTTTTTTTTTTCTGAATGTTAACTATTGTTTTTTTGATGCTTATGTGTTGCCTTTCCTCGTGTAAAGCACATTGAGTTGCCTTGTGTATGAAATGTGCGATACAAATAAACTTGCCTTGCCTAAGTGAGGAATGATGTAAACATTTAACACAATTAGTTCCTCTTGGGGCGGCTGTGAATCATTGGGTAAAGCCGTGAATCAGTGGTTAGAGCGGGCCGTCCAGTTACCTAAGGGTCTTCTGTCCGAAACTCGCTCTCTCCGAGTCAAAAATCGAGTTTTCAAATACTAAACAAAGGGCCTAACCAACTGTCAACTAATTTACCAATCAAGCACCTAATAAACCAGCACTTCAGCCAAATGATGGACAAAACAAATGACTGAATATCTGATGTATAACCAAACAAGTAACTTTGTTGCCGACCGAATGACCAGCTAAACAACCAACTGACCCCAAAACAGGCTGAGACAACAATCAACTAGTTAACTAACAACTAACTAGCCAATTTAAACTAAATAACCAAGCAACCAACTTACACGAATAACCAAACACTTCACTAGTCAAGAAACCAACCAACCAACCAACCAACCAACCAACCAACCAACCAACCAACGACCCAAAACAGCAAACTAAGAAAACAACCAAGTCAATCACACAACTAACTAGTCAAATTTAAGACTAAGTAGCCAAGCAAACAACTCACATGACAACCAAATAACTACTAATCAGCAAACTTCGAAAGCAACTAACTTGTCACACACACACCACTAGCTTGTCAACAACCTACTAACTTACTATCCAAGAAAAACAACCAGACAACAAACTAAGCAAAATACACAAGAAACTGATCAGCAAACGACATAACTAATCACACAAACAACTAACTAGTCAAAGAACTAAAGAACCAAGTAGCCAATTAATTGAGTCAGCCAAATAACCAAACTAGCTAATCATCCAACCATATAACCAAACTAAAACACCAACCAAATGAACTGAACATCAAACAACTAAGTGACTAAAGCTGACCAACCAAACAGACTAACATATCTAAACACTAACAAATGAATACACTAATTAACAAACAAGCTAACCCACTTATTAATCACAACTATTGAACTGATTAACCAACAAACTAAAAACAAACAACAAACTAACCAATCAACCAATAATTCACAAAACAAATAAGCAGTCAAACAACTATAGAATAACTAAGTAACCTAACATTTAAAACTTTAACAAAATAAGCATCCACAAAGCCAAACAACAAACCAACCTAACACCTAAAATTACCACTGAAACACTCATAAACAAATCAAACAACTTCACAACAAAATGCAAAACTACTTGCCAAAAAAAGCCACACTTTTCTTTTGTATGTAATATGTTCAACGTTATGGTTGCCGTTTAAAAAAGTATTTTGCACCTCATGAAACGACAATGACCAGAAAATGTTTCAATGTGCGCATCTCAGCAGGGGGCGGATCCATTTACAGGAAGGAGCCTAAAGATGAAGGTGGTGGGCTCACGCTGGTGCGCAGCTGGATGAAGTTGCCGCGCGACAGCGGTTGTCGCGCTGTAAATATGACGTACGGTAAAGTCGAACGTGGGATGCCACTTGCGCCGACAAGCTGAGTAAACATCAAGGAGCTGAAGGATTAGCGCGCAGCGGCTGCCCACTCGCCGGATATCAAGTCGTCACCAGCAATCATTGCTTCTTTACCGTGTAATAATTACATTTTGGCATCTGTGAAGTAGCTCCTATACATGAATTATGAATCAGATCCGGCCTCCGCCAAAAGAAGATTTATAGAACTAAAATGTTGCATATTGATATTTATCTGCTTGCTTCCTACTTTGCTTAATCATTGTTGTGAGAAATCATGAAGATGATTTGTGTCTTCACGCAGATGATTATCATTATTACTAATAGCATATAATGAAATGTAATTGGAGCACATTTATTTCAGAAGTGTGTGCCAAACTGTTAGTCTGTCACATTAACTCATTCACTCCCAACCATTTTCACTTAAGTGTTTTCCTGGATTTTGACTAATTTTTCAAAGCCCGTGAAATATTATGTTCTATAGCTATAAAAATATGGAACATACCAATAGAGAGATTAGAGTCTCTTCTATTATCAGATAAAAAAAGTATATTCCTATCCGTTTCCACTGTGCAGCAATTAGCAATAGAACATGGCTAAGTTTCATCGTTTTTCTGCTTAGAACTGTGGGAAAACTGTGAGAGTTTTAACATGGCCTGGTTGATCTCTTATACTCTGCTGCCACTCAACCATTTTCTACAGTAGAGAGACTGCATAAAAGCCTTCTCTATGCTCTGGCATAAAAAAACAAAAAATTTATAAATACGTCTTTGGGACACTTAAAACATTTAAAATATGACGTATTTATACGTTTTTGGGCGCTAATGAGTTAATAATCAGTACCCAAGAAGGAGATCTCAGTTTCAAAAATACGGCGACCCTGCTTTAAGGAGTTACATTGGTTGTTTTGAGTATTTTTTTTTTTTTTTTGTGTTACCCACTTTGGACTCCAGCAGTGTCCCAATACTTATGGCCATGTGACAAAGTTAGGTTTACGTCCGACAGTGGATGAAGGTCATGACTTTATTCTTTCTTCACATAAACAAAACCATTTTCCCATTTCAAGTTTATCCTCAGTCACATCCTTCTAACGTGCAGCTTTTATTACAGTCGTCTCAGCTTTGTAGGGAGGTCAAAATCCTGCCGTCAAAACCCGAGAAGCACTCAATAATAGAAGCTTCTTAAGTGATGAAATAAACAAGAGCAAGATTGCTTTTACAACTTGAAAAGTCATATAAAGGAAAACTAATAGCCGAGTGCATTCAAACGTATGTGGTGTGAATGTGTTTGCGTGAGCGGCGTATAGGAGCGCAGCATGCGTGACGCCGGTGGCGGGCGGCCAGAGTCGGAGCGCCGCCTGCGTGAAGGCCGCGGTCGACGAGGTCACCGCAGTGTTCGCCAAACAATGCTGCTCACGTGGTGGAGGCTCGGGCTGCATGACAATGGATGCGTTGCGGCACTCGTTGAGGTTCGGAATCACACATTAAATAAATGTTTAGCGTAATGGCATCTCCAAAATCCATTCAGTCATTGTTGCCTTTCAAATTGTTCTCTCTCTCTCTCCTCTTTTTTATTTATTTATTTTTATTTTTTTTAATTCTCTCATGAATTCATTCAGTCTACGATCTGGCTGTTGTGATCATGATTTTTTTTTTTTTTTTTTTTATTACTTTGGATCGTTCTTGACCAGGAATGGCAACTTAAATGCTGCAGGGGGTTTGGATACAATTTTTCATCAGTCCTAATACTGGGGGCCACATAGGACCACCTACTTGCTAACCTGATGAATGAAATAAACCATTTTAAATATGGACAAAATACGTAAAAGATTTGCTCTTAACATACTTCATTTTTAATAATACACTTTTCAATGTATGTATGTTTCAAATATCCACTACCCTAACACAACAAAAAAAGGTTTTGATGCAAACAACAAAATAACTATATACTGTGACCCCCCCCCAACCCCCAATATTTTTTTATATTTATTTTTTGCCAAATTTTCCTAAATTTTCTTTACCATTTACCTGTTTTTATTTTGGTTGTTTTTTTTAATAAAACGTATATTGAATATTCAATATCATTACATGACCTGTTGCCTGTAAAAACAAAAACAAACAAACAACAAAAAAACGGTGTAAATGCATCTAAACTATCTGCCATCTAGTGGTGAATGATGGCATTGCAACTTAAAACTACAGTCGACCCCGACATACTCGCGGTTTGGCACCCACAGATTATTTTTCAATATTTTTTTTAATATTTCTTTTTTTGCCACATTTTCCTAAATTTTCTTTACAATTTGCCCGTTTTTTTTCTTTCAAAATAAAACGTACATTGAATATTCATCATTGCATGACCTGTTGCCTGTACCTGTTATTGCATGATACTGTATAAACAAAAAAATAAAAATAAAAATAAATAATATACAAAAAATACAAATAATTACATAAATAAATAAATAATTTACTAACTCAAAACTGACATAGCCTGTCTGAAAGGTGTTTGTGGAGCATACGAGTGGTTGAATTATTACGTTCCTGGATAGGCTCAAGCTTCACTCAGAGGATCAATATGTTGCATTCAGTTCAATTTCTTGTTCCATAATCATAACTGATACACTGATACTTTTCTCTTCTTCACACTTCAGATTTGAATGTGTCCTTGCTGACTTTACACATGACGATGGTCTGACCTTGATTTTATTTGAATTTTGAGGCAGATTTCTGCACAAATTGTTGGTTGAGCTTGTTCAGGTGCACCGAATGAAAAGTACTTGCCTTTTGAGAAATGTAATATAAATATTTCTTCTTCTTCTTTTTTTTTTTTTTTTAAACTCTTATAGCCAAGAGTCATCTTGTTTCTTTTATTGAGCATCATCCCAGTGCCTGCTGGCCTACATACACGCTGGGATCACTTAGTAGAAAGTCCATTTGTAACCTGGACCTTCAGCATAAAGTCCCCTAGCGACGACTGTCTGCCCCACACCGCTCATGTCCGTCCTCCCTCGTGTGTGACGTGCGCCCGCGGCTGATTTCTCTCTCCGTTGCAAAAATGCCGGCCTTCCTCGTCATCCTTGTGCGGACCACCTGGATGTTGAATAATGGACGCTTCCCTACAGAAGCCTTGATTTTTATTTATTTATTTCCTCCCCCCAACATCAGCTGCTTCTCATTGCCACATTTCGGTTTTGAAAAACAACTTTTAAATATAAATACTGTATTGTCCTGAGAAACTGAGCCGCCAATGTCCAGACTGCAAACAATTGTCACGTGCGCCGAAGCCACCACATGCAAATTTGATCTTATACTCATGACACTGTTGTGATTGAGAGGTAGCGAGGAGGGAATTCAGAATGCTTCGCTTCCGTGCACACGCTGTGACCATCAGCGTGTTCCGCAGGTGCCTCATTTCCTTTTTTGTTGTTGTTTGCCTTCCCCCTCTGTTTCGCCGCCTCATATGAATTATAGGAGGATCAACAGCACAATAGTGGAAACAAGCCGCTGCTTTGCTTGCTTGTCAAACAGCAAGAGTACACGCGTCAAACTACTGCAGTGCGTTGATGCCACAACAACCACTGAAATGCTTTCGACCCAATTTGTTTAAATGTGTCCTTTCGATTGGCGGCCATTACAGAGTGGAGCCTAAACACGTTACACCAAGTCAAGTCAAGTTTATTTATATAGCCCTTAACTCATTTGCTCCCAATAACGTGTAAATAAGTTGTTTTTTTTTATGTTGTAAGTGTCCCGAAGACGTATTTATACGTTTTTTTTTATGCTAGAGCACACAGAAGGCTTTGATGTAGCCTCTCAACTGCAAAGAACAGTCGCAGAAATGGTAGTTATTACACAAACGGCCAGCAGGTGGCAGCAGAGCAAAGGAGATCAACCAGGGCCATGTAGAAAAAAAGCTCAATTACTTAAAATTTTAAATAGATTTGTGAAAACTGATGAAACTTAACTCTCTTCTAATGCTAATTGCTGCAAAATGGAAACAGATAGAAACATACTTTTTTTTTCCTGATGAAAGAAGAGACTTTAATCGTTCTTTTGGTATGTTCCATGTTTTTACAGCAATTGAACACAATATTCTGTGGGCCTTTTAAATGTTTTAAGTGTCCCAAAGACTTTTTAATTTTTAATTTTTATTTTTTTTTATGCTAGAGCACACAGAAGGCTTTGGTGCAGCCTCTCAACTGCAAAAAACGGTTTAAGAAATGGTAATTATTACACAAATGGCCAGCAGGTGGCAGCAGAGCAAAGGAGCGCAACCAGGGCCATGTTGAAAAAAAGCTCAATTACTCACAATTCTAAATTGATTTGTGAAAAATGATGAAACTTAGCTATATTCTAATGCTAATTGCTGCAAAACAGAAACAGATCCTGATCCTGAGACTTTAATCTTTCTTTTGGTATGTTCCATGTTTTTACAGCAATTGAACACAATATTCTGTGGGCCTTGCAAAATCAGTCAAAATACAGTAAAACAGCCGGGAGCGAACGGGATTGCTTCTGTGAAAATGGCTGGGAGTGAATGAGTTAATCACACAAAAGTCTCAAAGGGCTTCACGTGCCCACAGTTGACAAATAATAACGACATTCCTGATCAAACAACAAAAGGGCAAGGAAAAACTAAAAAAAAAAAAAAAAAAATCAGGGAAAAAAAATACGAAACCTTGAGAAGGGGCCGCAGATGTGGTAATCCCCCTCCCAGGATGACCAGGCTGCGCCACAACTGAGACCTGTTTCGAATTGGTCTTGTACATAGACAGCAAATTCAGTAGAGTAAATGTCAAATTTACACAAGAAAAAAATTCTTCCAAGTTGCCAAACAGGGTAAACTAAACTAGTCCTGGCTGGCACAAACTTCAAGATGCGCCAGTTTTTACGCTGAGTCCGCATGCGCTGCCTACACAAATCGAACGTATTCTGTTCTCTCAACAATAGTCTAAAAAGGTGCTGATGAAAGAGAAAAGAACAAGGATAAAAGAGCTTGATTATGTATTGTTGAGCGGGTAAAGAGGCAGATGATCATCAATCACTGATTATTGTGCAGGCCAATGAAAAAAGTGAAAAATAGCTCTTAAATGTGTTTTTTTTGCCCCTGCTATAAAAAACTGCTTAACATCCTCTGATGGGGCATAATAAGTGACATCATACCCATTTTACATTTGATTTGTTCAGGCCTGGCCCGGTTGAAATCACCTTATGTCCTCTGAGTTGTCCTTGTGAAGACTCCGGCTGTCACTAATAAATCTTTTTAGAATTGATTATACTATCGATTAGTCCATCGATTACTCAGGTTACCACCGACATTTTTTCCCCCGTGGGAAAATGACTAACAGTGATAAAGGAAGCTTCTACAAATAACACTTAAGTTGGCCGAAGCTGATGCATACTAACGCTGTACTCACCTCAAAGTAAACATCATTTTCATATGAATTTAAAAAACAGGAAGTCAAGTTGTGCGCGACTGTCGCGCTCGCCCGCTTTTTATTTATTTTTCGTCCACGTTTTCCGCAATAATCATGTCACTTTACTCTTAGGCTGGATCCCTGCTTAGCAATGGAACAAGCAAAACATGACAGAGGCTGCTAATGTGATGACTTTTTTCACACCTGAAGGCCTATTGTTGCCTTTTTGCAGATGACTGCATGATGATTTATTTTTTTATTTTTTTTTACACCGTATAATAATAGAGATGAGCCTAATGAGGAAAAAGCAATACAATTTAAGACATTTTAATAATTCAGATAGATGTTTCCATTGGAAATACTATAAATTGAAACCACTATGGAAGTTCAATTCTGATTTAAACTGTGCTCCTTTTTCTTTCTTTTTTTCTCTCTCTTTTTTTTTTATTTAAATATCACACAACAGCATTTACAAGTCTCAACAAAACTCCATTCTTCGATTTTTCCAGCCAATGTCAGAGTTAACTCATATTACCCCAAAAACGTATAAATATGTTCGATTTTAAATGTTTTAAGTGTCCCAAAGACTTTTTTATTTTTTTTGTATTTTATTTTTTTATGCTAGAGCACACAGAAGGCTTTGGTGCAGCCTCTCAACTGCAAAAAACGGTTTAAGAAATGGTAATTATTACACAAATGGCCAGCAGGTGGCAGCAGAGCAAAGGAGCGCAACCAGGGCCATGTTGAAAAAAAGCTCAATTACTCACAATTCTAAATTGATTTGTGAAAAATGATGAAACTTAGCTATATTCTAATGCTAATTGCTGCAAAACAGAAACAGATCCTGATCCTGAGACTTTAATCTTTCTTTTGGTAGGTTCCATGTTTTTATAGCAATAGAACACAATATTCTGTGGGCCTTGCAGAATTAGTCAAAATCCAGTAAAACAGGCGGGAGTGAAGGGGATTGCTTCTGTGAAAATGGCTGGGAGTGAATTAAGTGCCAACTTTTTGGTGGCTGCGCACAAATTCCCAGGTTGGACTCACTGTTGCGAGAAGTGAAGCCACCGGCGGCCATCTTACGTTGCCTCTCGCTATGCACGTTGACTCACGAAGTACTCTGAATAGTCAACGCAAACTGAAGCGTTCTCAAAGTGTTCTTTGCGAGGCTCTGATGACTCCATACAGGAATCCTGGAGTAAAGCTTGCAGCGATGACATTATTTTCAGTGAAAACTAAACAAGTTGTCAGTAAAAGTGGCAACATAAGATGGTTGCCCTGTGGCTTCAGCTGTGTCGCAAACCTGCTTGAGGTCTTTTTGTTTGCTTTTCCTTTTCTTCCCAGGGCCCCAAAAGTGTGCCGGATGTGCCCATCGGGAGAGACGTGCCATATTCTAATGTCAAACCACTGTGATTGAGGAGTGAGGTTTTCAAGGAGCCAAACCGTGAGTCATTTCCCTTGTTGAACTTTGCCAAGGATCAACATCTTTCGGCGAAAATGAAATTACGTCTCGGCGGACGATGAATAATTTCAGTTAGTTTTTGTGTGTGTTTTTTTTCCATCCGTGGTGAAGTGAAAATTGCAAGCAAGCTCGCTCTTTGGAGAGCAACATCGCAATCAACGACGCGGGCGCCCGCGTGGAAATGTCAAGACGATCGGAGCGTGCGAGCCCTCGTCTGTCACTTGGAAGTTGTTGATGATGCAGACTGCGCATCTGTGTGTGTATCAGGACCTCACGCATGAGGTCATCATCCGCCAATGAGCGGCAGAAGCGTCTCCTCATCTCCAACGCCTCAAGGCCCCTTCAGGTGACCGATCGTCGCCTCCAGCTGCTTGTCCCGTCTGAATAAGGCCAATTACGGTGAAGGAGTTTTGAGGGCCAACCTGAGAAGGTCAAAGATCAGCTACTTGGAAATAAAAAGTCTTCGGGCCATATTGTCCCTCTCGCGCAAGTTGGGCTTGCGCACTTTCAAGGTACGCCGATTCGCCCGTCCACACTTTACACCTTTTGGCTTACGTTTTCCCTCAGAATATTACAATTCTCTTATTAAAACTTTTTCCAACTTTATGCTCCTATTAAATTACAACTTTAGTCTTTAATATATTACCCATTTTTACTCATAAAATGACAACTTAATGCTCATATTATGCTTTTACTTCTCACAGTGTTAAAAGTTTCATGGCTCCCCTGATTATTTATAGCTTTATCCTGATAATATAACATCTTTATTCTGCATATCATTATGATTTTTTTTTATATTATATGTATAAACTGTTACTTCAAATTAATTAATTAATTAAGCTCTTGCTTATAATACACATTTTTTTTTCTTACTTAAAATTATAATTTTCTTCTATTTCTTCAAATATTATATTTTTTTTTTCTCTCATAAAATACTTGTCAAATTGTTTTTCCTCATAAAAGGACAACTTTATTATGACAATATTGTACTTTTTAAAATAAAATATACCTTGATAGTGTCTATATAATCAGTTATTCCACTTTCTTAGATTATCAAATCTGTTTTTCATATAACCTATTCTCCTAATAATGCCATTCCCCCCTCCCTCTCAAATTACATTTTACATTTTTTTTTCCTAAAATGACAACTTTCTTATTATAATATTACATATTGTTCTTTTCTGCCGGGCGTGTGTTGTAATTGAACCGTTCTCCAGGTGCCACGCACAAATGTTCCACATTTCCACCCTGCAACTATTTGCTTTTTAATGATGTCGCTTGTGTTTGATGTCACGAGATAATTGCTCCTTTTTAGAAAGCAAAGAGGCCCACTCATCATTCACTGGATGCTGCCGTATCCATGGTGACGAGCCACACCGCAAACAATTGTTTATTGTACCTGGCTTGGGGAAAGCAGCGGAAGCTTCTCATTAGATTATTATTACTTCATTTGCAATTATTTCCCACAATTGTTTAACGTGTATTTATTTATTTATTTATTTTTACAATATTCTGATAAAGTAGTAATTTTTCAATTTTAAAATCACAAGTCTATTCTTATAATATGACTCCTTTGTTATTTTTATAGTAGTGTATATTGCATAGTAGGGAGTCATTTTGAATGGGAGCAGGACGGGACGGGAGTCATTTTCACCAGGAGTGGGACGCGATAGGATTTTTATTTTTATTTTTTTAAATTAATTTATTTATTTTTTAACTATTGTCCAGGACGAGAGTTTTGCTGTGGGAGTGGGATGGGAACAGGAGTGAAAATCCACTCCCGTGTTGCCCTCTACTCTGAATAACCGAACAGCACATTTGAACAACATTCTGCTTTTCTGAACCGTCTCAGTGAAGCAGTTTTTGCAGAGCGTATTTTAATTCCAATCGTGCCCACGATGAAAGAATGCAGATTTTGGGCTCGACAAGCTCTAAAATAAATCCCCCAGTCCACCACCCTCAAAATAAAATAAAAAAATGACTGTCCCACTTCGAAGAAAGAAAATGATATTATCCCCCCTGCCCTCGTCGTGAAATAACGAGGTAAAACTGCAATAGATGAAGTTACGGTCACAAATGATAGAGTGAAGCTGCAATAACTGAACCATAAAGCAGCGAGAGAACACCGTATTAAACAGGACAGCTTAATTTTTTATAATATAACCCTTTACTGGTGCCATAAATAACTCAGAGATGAGGAAAAGATGATTTTAAGGAATTACGGCGAGAGAGAGAACAATTTCCAAGACTTCCTTGTGTGTGGCGGATTTTTGATTGTCATTCTTGTGTGTCCATGCACATGTTAGCATATTCCATCAGTGTGGAGGGAGCCCCGTGATGAATGATGATGAAGGATTCCAGTTCAGCCTCGGCTCTGGAACGTCAATCGTCTTCACACTCCGTTGCAACAATGAAATTGGCCAGCTCACATTTTTGCAATTATTAGCATTGGTTATTGCCAAATGCAAGCAGTCTGCGCTCAGACTTTGCCTGCCTGCTTTATCAACTTTATTGTATCTCTGGACGGTGATGATTTATTTCTATTTATTTATTTTTTTGGAAGGGTGGGGGCAACGTCAGCTCTGGTAATTCTCCCAACTGGACTTTTTTTTTTTTTTTTATATAGGAGTGCTGACGACGTGTATGTGCTGATGTGGTGGAACTTTCTCCTCCTGCCTTCCTTCTTGGTGACAGTGAACGACGTTTTCTTGCAATATTACGCCGGTGACAGGACGATGACTCAGTGCAAGCGTCCGGAGTGCCATTGCAAAGTCGGACATACGCTGAAAAAGATGATGGATGACACGCACAGATGGAAGTGTTATTGGGTTAGATTGCTCTCTGGATGTTCTTGCATGGCACTTTGTGGATGTTCCAGCTTTTTCATTTACTGGACCAGGGGGCGGGTGGGTTAAATCTACTCATCCGGGAAGTCTTTTTACAAGGCATTCTGAGTGTGTTCAGGATTTTTTTTTCTGCCAGTCTAGCTCTTCCAAACAGTGTTTGATGGGGTTGTGAGTTAAGTTCCTCTCCACTAAACTCACACAAACAAGCTATAACCTCACCCTGGAACAGAAAAAAACGCCTTTCTCAAGCTGTTCTCACAAAGTTGGGAATATCAAATTTTGTCATTTGTCCAGTCAAAAGCTTCAAAAATTTTGAGAAAGCTTTGTATAAAAGATATTGGAGTCAGTGTGTTGTATTTTCTTTTTCTTTGGCCATTCATGATGTCAAGGTCAAAAGTAAACTTTAATCTCATAATATTGCATATTTTTCCTGATACAATTGTGTTATTTTTCATATTTTTCTTTCTCCTTAAATGAAAACCACTCTAAGACTGATGGAAATTCCAATACAATTGTCATTGTTTTCTCAGGAAATTAATCATTTTCCCTTCATTTTTATTATGAATTACATTTTTCTTGTTTAAAAAAAAAAAACGACTTTATTGACTTATAAAATACTCCACTTTTTATTGAATTTGTCATATTACAGCAATATTTTTTCTTGCCTTGTCATAGGGTTAGTTCATTTTTCTTTATAATATCACTTCTTTTACCCCCATAATACTACGACATATTCTAATATATATTTTTTCCTCATATGACAGCTCTATTCTCATAATATTGCACCGTTTTCCTCAGAGACCTGCGTTAATTTCATCCATCCATCCATCCATTTTCTTGACCGCTTATTCCTCACAAGGGTCGCGGGGGGTGCTGGAGCCTATCTCAGCCGGCTATGGGCAGTAGGCGGGGGACACCCTGGACTAGATGCCAGCCAATCGCAGGGCACACAGAGACGAACAACCATCCACACTCACACGCACACCAAGGACAATTCGGAGCTCCCAATTAACCTGCTATGCATGTCTTTGGAATGTGGGAGGAGACTGGAGTACCCGGAGAAGACCCACGCAGGCACGGGGAAAACATGCAAACTCCACCCAGGAATGGCCGGAGCCTGGACTCGAACCGGAGTCCTCAGAACTGGGAGGCGACGTGCTAACGTCAACCACCGTGCCGCCCGCGTTAATTTCATAGTATTCCCAATTTTTCCTTAAAATTGAAAAAAAAAAATGCATAAAAATACAACTTTAATCTCAGATTTTGATTCCCCCCTAGAATAAAAGTTCTAAAAGTGATTTTTTAATTTTTTTATTATTTTTTTTATTTTTTAATTTTTTTTTATTTTTTTATTTTTTTTATTTATTTTATTTTTTTTATTTTTTTACTGGGAGCAGAAAGAGGCCTTAGCCAAACTATTCCCATAAAACTGGAAAGATAAAACTGTCCCTGAAGCCAGATTATTTAAGAATGGTCAATCAAAAGAAAAGAGAAGGAAATGTACAGCTATCAAGACAAATAAAGATAAATTAAGTCATGTTGATTTTCTATGAAGAGGGCTGCACTGTGTCATCCGCTAAATTGCTCAACGTTATATTTTAATTGATTCAAAAAAAATAAAAAAAATGCAACAGCAAACCGGTGTCCGGTAACATTTCATATTTGGCGTCATCATTCAGTTGCGCTACCAACATAGCAGCCATGACTGAGTAACACTGGCTTGTATACACATTGTGTCCGTTGTAGGCCACTTGTACATGTCGCGCATGTCGCGGGAGGGACGAAGTAGTGAAGTGAGTCTTCATTCAAATCTTGCTAGCAGCTTTGAAAGTGCATGCTAACCTTTAATTGACTGATTAAGAAGTGGATACTTTCCTCTATACATGGTAACCACTATTGTGAAAACAGTACACGTGAAATTGGGGCTCATCTGATTCCGTGAAATCCTGAAAGTTGTTTGACAGCTTCCATTTCTATTTGCACTTACCTTTGTCCCATTCCTCCATCTCTGACTTTGTGCACGGGGATTCAAAAAGCATATTTTTCCAACAATCTCTTTCCGAAACTGTCTTTTTCTTCTGCTCTTGTAAAAACACATTCACAAGCAACACTTTTCGCCCGTCGGAAAACTACACAACAGCCTCCTTTGTTGTGAGTTTTGACACCTCAAAATGAATTATGCATACACATGCTAGAAGTCGTTGAAGAATTCTTTGAACAACCCTAAATGTGTCACTGCACAAATAAATACAGCCAACCCAGCTCTTAATTTGTTCTTGCAACTAACTGAAAAACGAAAAATATTGTTATTGAAGGTGTGATGTTATCATGCAAAAGGGGAAGCATGATAAGCATATCTGTAGAACCAGAAATGGAAGCGTGACTGGGAAAAACATTTCATGTCTTGTTGTCGTTGTCTAAGTCAAAAGCAAATTTTATCTGACTTTGATTATTATTATTATTTATTTTTTATTTTTTGCTGTGTACTTTTGCGTGCTATCTCATCAACTACAAACTTCGATCTCATGCAGCGATTTGCTAGCTAATAGAGCGTTCATGCTAATTTCACGATGATGCCTGTAAAGCTGCTGCTTCCTTTCATAATGCCGCCTGTTTCTGACATCAATAACAAACTTGAATTTGAACTTACGTTGACAAAATGACATTTTCTTGTGAGTTTAACTTGCCCTCTGAGTTTGAGAATTCTCTGGGAAATAAAAAGGTGTTTTCTTCTCTCTCTCTCTCTCTAAACAGAGTTGTCTTTTCGTGTTTCATTGGGGAAATTGACATCTTTTAAATGCCACATCCTCCACAGACGTTTACCAAGAGTCTTCTTTTCCTCTCAGGAGATTGACATTGAACATTTCTAATTGAAATTCTGTGTGTAACGTAACGGAGGGAGCCTTGGAAATGCATCATCACTCATCACGATTCTTCCTGCTAGCTTAAAAAAAACTGTTTAAACAAGTTATGTTCCAACGTTCTCATGTAAACTGCACTTTGCAATGATGTCATCAATCTTAGTCACGTGACTTCACTGCAAAAAAAGGACACCAGGATTAAAAAACTGTTAGTTCAACCCCATTGCCATCCCGAGATGATAATCTTAATTTCCATGCACCACACTGTGACATGCGGCAATTCAAACGAGGCCTCAGGGTCGCGGAGACCCCCGTTTATCCCCCATTCACCATTCAGCTTCATGTCAAATGCAAATGGAAGATCATGTCAATGCATATTACAATTTTCTTCTCCACCAGAGGGCGCAACAAAAAAGTGGAATACTAGTTTTCTTCGTATAAATGGTGAGGGGTTGTGTACTGTTTGAGAAGAGAATAGCACATTGTGAGCTGAGATGAGTGCCAGTTGTGTCTGCACGACCAAAATGAATACAAAACATATATTTAAGACTTTGGCCTTTCATCAGGTATACATTTTGTTTATATGTCATGTATTGATTCCAAGAAATTTAGAAAAGTATAAAAAGTGATACAGCTAGCCTGGTTTTCCTACTGCAGTAATGATTGAGGGCCCCAAAAACGATTGTGATCGTCTCATATTGAATTGTGTGCCAGAAATATAAGTCAACTCCCTGCAGGATAATTGTCTAGTCTCGATGAGTACTTTAAAAAGAGCTGCATTGTCAGGGAAATTTCTGAATGAACCTAATTGACCTTCCTTGAATTCATGTCCAACTACTGTTTTGTATGTAGTGTATGTTGTCTTTAAATTACCTAAAACATAACAAGAAAAACAAAGGCGTAAAAAAATAAATAAATAAAAAAATAAAATAAAAATTTAAAAAAATAATAATAAAAAAAAAAGTGTACTATGTATTTGCGGGCAGTGGAGGCTGCTTTTGTCTCAATGGCAGCAGGCCAATTATTGTCCAGTGGAAAACTGCTTCTCTCGCCCCAAACACTTTCCGTTTACTCCTTGAAAATTAAGCAGCTGTGATGATTGCTTCCATTTCCCATTTGCTTTAGAGCGCGATGATTGACAGCTCCACTTGCGTACGTCTGCTCCGCTGTTGTTTCGGCAACCCTCTGCGGCCTTCAAGTTACCTTCGAAAAAAATACTTTCACTATTTTTCTCTTATGTAAACAAATAAGCAGTTATGATACTGTTCTTCACCACTTTAAACTGCAGTTGCAATAAAAAGAATATTGTGAAATAATTAACTCTGACAGTCTGTAAAAAATGAGCAGGCATATAAAGGCAGACTTGGGTTGAGTTTGAGTTCATGACCTGTTCATCTAGTTTCAACTAGTTTTAGGCTGTGTGATGTTATATGATGTTTGAACTCTGTCAGAACTATGTTATGTCAGGAATCTTCAATCACGTTACTGAAGAATCTTTTATGCTATATGACGTTTGTTGATGTCAGAAACTATCTGTAATTACTGCGTTAACAGCCAATCAGAGAATTCCATGTCAGTACTGCTACTCACATGTCTAGCCACAACCAATGAGATTGATTGACTGTCTATATAAGGCTCTGAGAAATGTGTGTGGTCGCCGGATTATTGCTCGCTGTTCCGCTGTGCTTCTCTGCAGCCCAAGGGGGGCTTGGCGTGTCGTGATTCTCGATGCATTCTCGTTATTTTTTTTAGTCAAGTTATGTGAATAAATAGTAAAAACCTTATTTGTGTCTGCGCTTTGAGATACAACCTGTCGGCACGCAACATATGTATCCAATCTGTGCAGTTGATTCTTAGTAGTAATATGGGTTTAGTACATTAGGAGTAAATTTCATTATAATAGCACAGATTATACTGTTTGTTTGCACTGACTGCGCAAACAGCAACATTACATTTCTCCGCAGTGTAGATAATGAATGGAAAACTGGCAGCACTTTATGGAAATATAGATCCATGCGGTATCCATGGGGGACATTTTTAATGCTCAGTTCATCATGTATGCAAAGAAGTGGATTGGAACATTTTCAGAAAGTTTGTTTCTCTTTTTATTTGCTGCAACAATGCGGGTACTTATTTGTTATAGCAAAATTGTTTTAAAACTAGAATGTGGGGTTTTTCTAATTATGTATTTTTATATTCTTTTAAAATGTAAAATAGATGTGTGTATCTGTAAAAGGTGTTGATCTGTGGAATCATTTGGAAATTGCTCTGAAAAATTGTGACTCAATGCTGGAGTTTAAAAAAATGTTTAAAAGTAAAGTTCAAAAAAATTATCTATGTCAGACCAGAATATGAAAAATGTACATGTGAGTATGTGTAAATGATCTAGATAGGTATTATGGTATATGTTTAGTAAATTTATGTATATATGTTTTTGGTAAATGTGAATATGTTAAGTGCACTTGTGTATATGTGTGTATATGTATGTATGTATATATGTATATGTATATATATGTGTGTATGTATGTATATATGTATATATATATATATATATATATAACTTGGATTATATATATCATTTATTATTATTTTTATTTTATTTTTATTTTTTTTTAATAATTAGAAAATTAAAATTGTATTAATAATGAAATAAGTTTAAATATATTGAGTAAAAGGGGTAGGACTAGATAAGTTTTTAACTTCTTCCTACTCCCTTTTGAACATGTAAGTTATGATTGATTGAATGATTATTTTATTGGGATTTTCTTCTCTTTTGATTGTTGTTGTTTTCTGTTTTATCTCTGCAGTTCATCTGTTTATATGTTCAAAAAAAAAAATAAAAAAAGGAAAAAAAAGATGACAGTTAGCCTTCTCAAACTCTGTAAAGAATATGAAGAACTAATTAGTATCTAATCAGTATTTTGTCTTTACTGGTAAAATTTCTACGATATTATGCTGAATTTGAGTGAACACAAATGATGATGTTTACCTAGCAATGAGCGGAGTGCGGTCTTTTTTTTTTTTTTTTTTTTTTCGGAACAAGCTAACTAAACACATTTTTGATTCTGTAGCAGAAAATCATTTACACTTTTGTGGAAAGTTTGCACACATACACATTAAA